>NC_081152.1:580000-792500 GCF_958295425.1 Solea solea | reverse complement strand
ACACAACAACAGGCACGCTGCACACACACTTGTTTCCCCACATCCAAGTCATGATGTCTGCAGTGTTACCAACCAAGCTGGCAGACCCCCGAACCATGGTGAGGAGACCACCGAAGACCGCTAGCTCCTTTAGCTCTGATTAGCTCGTTATTAAACCACGGCACTTTATTCACACACTGCAGGCTGATACACAGCCTCTCTTATTATTGTGCGGCTCTCACAATAAGAGGAATAAGTCACAATATGCAGGTGACAGAGATATTGTCTCATTAAAAAAACATCTGCACAAAGCAAGCAGATGCACTTTTCTATGTTGATAAGAGCATTAAAATGACAAGAAATCAAGGGACATTTACAATAGATACAAATGTGACATTAATCACAAGTTAACTATGACATTAATGCGATTAATCGTGAGTTAACTATGACGTTAATGCGATTAATCGCGAGTTAACTATGACATTAATGCGATTAATCGTGAGTTAACTATGACGTTAATGCAATTAATCGCGAGTTAACTATGACATTAATGCGATTAATCGTGAGTTAACTATGACGTTAATGCGATTAATCGCGAGTTAACTATGACATTAATGCGATTAATCGTGAGTTAACTATGACAACTACATCACTCATTAGTTCTTAGTAATAATTGTCTTCATTATAACACAGTTACAGTGATACTGAACAAAAACACATCGTTTTATATAAATATGTTTCTTTTAAATGTTATTAAACATAGAAACTTTCTAACTTTACTGAACTTCAGTAATTAATGATCTTTGTTACTTATTATCAACCTCCAATAAAACTTGTGGACGATATTAATGTTATTCATTCGTATTTTATTCATCAGTTCTGTCTGAACACAAAGTAAACAGAGGACGACGTGTCGTTATACTGCCACCTATCTGTCAATGTTCAATAATCCCTTCATGTGGTGAATGAATGATGGGACATTTCAGTGGAACCATGAAACTGTAATCATAGAAGAGTGTGACCGTCATGTCATCACAGAGTCTTTGACTGAATTGAAAGCTTTTATTTAAAACATTAAAACAAATCTGTTATTTTTCAGATTTTCACAGAGTTTAAAATTCTCTTTTTCTGTTTATTCTGACGTTTTCATCTCTTTGATGAAAGATTTCATTTAAAAAATAACCTCATATTTATTCTGTGAGCAGCTTCACTTTTAGATCCAGGTTTGTTCTGAGTGAGCACGGACTCCACTGCAGTCCTTCTGCCAGGTTTAGTCCAGGTTTCACTGAATCCTGGTCCTGGTCCTGGTCCAGAACTCTGGACTACAGGAAGTGAGTTTACATGTTTACATGTTAGGTTTGTGTTTGAGTTTTCGTCAGAACATCAAAATTTCCTTCATCGTTTTTTTAGTCTGGAAACAAAGAAAATCTAAAGTAACAAAACATAAAGTCACGACTGCTGTCGACTTGTGGATAAACACATTAAAACACTCTATAATAATATATAACAGAATGATCCTACTCTATAATAATATATAATACAATGATTATATAATAACCTGCAGCAACGAGGGACGAGGAACTTTAATTAAATGTTTGACAGAAAGTTTCTTTCCTTCTTTCATTCTTTCTAACAACTTTATTCTCTGAACATTGACGGAACATTCGTTACAAACTTTCTCTTTTTGAAATTTTTGTTTCACACGATTAAACAAATGCAGATTTAAATCATTCATACTTGAGAAAAGAAAAGTGAGTTTTTGTTGATGTTTTTTTTTTTTTAAAACCAATGATGAAATATTACAATATTACAAACTATTATTGTCTTTATTCTTGCTTTAGCAGCTGTAAACTGTGTTTGTGAATCGTAGTTTTTAAAACATTATGTTGTGTTTTTTTTTTGTGATACATTTTCAACAAACAACTCTATTAGTTTTTGTTTTACTTGTGTGGCAATAAAAAATACAACCTTTGATACTTATCACAAAAGAAATACTGTGTGTGTGTACATATATATATACAGATATATATATATATATATATATATACATCAAAAATAAAAACATTATATAAACATTTTATAAACTGATACATTGTACAGTGATATAAACATGAACTTGTTATTTTTAAATAAAAACTCCCTCTAATGAGCTCCTGTTTGTCGTACATCGTCATCATTTAAAGCATTCACACACATTCTTGTTTCTGGATTATCAGACGTTAATCTGGCTAATCTGACTCGACTCAATCTAAGAAGTTTTTGCAAACGTGAATATTTCTAACTCAAATGAACCTCGTTGAGACAAAACTATGAAACAAACTGCAGCTTTTTCTTTGTGTTATTCTGATAATTAAACTGATTATTCATCATTGTTGATGATTTACCTGACATTTTAGATTTTTAGAATTAAAAAGACTTTATTCACGACAATAAAACACAAATGTGTTCATTGAAGTAACAAAAGTATTGAGAGAAATGTTCATATTTACAGCGAACATGAAATGTAACCATAATGACGGCCGTGATCACATGAATCATGTCACAATAACTGTGAGGAACAAAAAGCTGTCAAAAACAAACGGACGCAGCAAATAAACTCAGATTCTGTCTGAGCCACACGGCGGAGTAGTGGCTGCCATTGCTGCCTCACAGCAAGACGGTCACCAGGTTGGATCCTGGTTTCGTGTCATGTTGACTTGCGAGTGAGTTATTTTTTGTCCTCTGATGGACAGGCGGTGACCCCGCCTTTGACCCTGTATCAGCTGGGATTGACCTCTGTGACCTTTATGTGGACGATAATGTGACCGACGGTGAGTTTAAATGTTACACTCGACATTTTTATCTAAAACAGTGAAATTCTCTTCTTTTTCTCCGCAGACGTTCACTTTCAGACTAAAGTCAGATGAAAAGTGAGTCAGTCGAGAGACAAACTGATGCAACAGCTGTCCGTCCTTACATGTTCAACAGTTCACAGTCTTCTCTGCCTGTCAGTCACTTCAACAACACGTCCGTCCACATTAACGCCACAAACACAAAGACTTAGAGTCCACACTTGTCCTCGTCGGCACCTCGTCTGCACCTCGTCTGCACCTCGTCTGCACCTCGTCGGCTCTGTTCACTGAAACAAGAACAAAAGCCATTTGGCACCAACCGCAGATAATTCATACAAAGCACAAACTATAGGAGCCACTAATGAAATTGGGTACTAGACGTGGAAAACGTCCTTGAGCGACCACAGTAACAATTATGATGTAATGGAGAAGGAGTTGAGTGCGGAGCTTTTATTGCAGCTGCTCCACATCCTTGATTCTCCTCAGACTCACAGAGTATTATGGTTATTCATATTAAGTGAGTTAAGTGAGACTTCCACTCGGGAACAAACACGGACCTCAGTGAGGACGACGGCCAACTCCGGGTTCCGGCGGGACATCGATCGTGATGCTGGCAACAAAAGTATAAAAAGTATGTGATGCAAATCTGCAGCAGTTGCAACACTTTTTTAATAATGTCTGAATAAATCTGTGGCGGGGAGAACGACGGCCTGCTGGTGGCGCTGGAGCGACGAAGACCGACCTGGAACGTAGTGACACACATGGACCTCTGGGGGTCTACAGTCGGTTACGATATGTACGTTTATCTCACTGTGAGACAGACAGGAAACTGAAGTCTATAAACCACTCACTCTCCCACACCAAAGTCCACAGACAAAATCAGTGCTGCTAAACAATTCAAATATGTAATCGCGATTAATCGCATTAATGTCACAGTTAACTCGCGATTAATCGCATTGATGTCATAGTTAACTCACGATTAATCGCATTAATGTCACAGTTAACTCGCGATTAATCGCATTAATGTCACAGTTAACTCGCGATTAATCGCATTAATGTCACAGTTAACTTGCGATTAATCGCATTAATGTCACAGTTAACTCGCGATTAATCGCATTAATGTCACAGTTAACTTGCGATTAATCGCATTAATGTCACAGTTAACTCGCGATTAATCGCATTAATGTCACAGTTAACTTGCGATTAATCGCATTAATGTCACAGTTAACTCGCGATTAATCGCATTAATGTCACAGTTAACTCGCGATTAATCGCATTAATGTCACAGTTAACTCGCGATTAATCGCATTAATGTCACAGTTAACTCGCGATTAATCGCATTAATGTCATAGTTAACTTGCGATTAATCGCATTAATGTCACAGTTAACTTGCGATTAATCGCATTAATGTCATAGTTAACTTGCGATTAATCGCATTAATGTCACAGTTAACTTGCGATTAATCGCATTAATGTCATAGTTAACTTGCGATTAATCGCATTAATGTCACAGTTAACTTGTGATTAATCGCATTAATGTCATAGTTAACTTGCGATTAATCGCATTAATGTCATAGTTAACTTGCGATTAATCGCATTAATGTCACAGTTAACTTGCGATTAATCGCATTAATGTCATAGTTAACTTGCAATTAATCGCATTAATGTCACAGTTAACTGGCATTAAGAGCCCGCTTGGAGACGGAGAAGCGCACAACGCTCGCCATCCACTCAAAACACAACGTGTTTAACTGACAGCACTGATTTTAACATCACACACACACTGCTGCCTCCATCACTAAGTTCTAATGTTTATTTTGTCACTTCAGTAAAGTGATTTCAGTGAAATCCTTTGTTCAGATTGACCTCAGTGACACAAAGTGACCACACGGGGCAGCAGAGGACCAGCAGCTCCTGTGTCCCCTCGAGATAAAACCACTGATTTTCTCTGTGGACTTTGTTTCTTGTGTTAAATAATGAAAGAAAACAAATGTAACTCTAGTGAAGACCTGATTAAAAAAGAAAAGTCTAGTCATTGCTGTGTCTTCGGTTGATTTTCATGTCTTTTATCTTGAAAACCACGAGAAGTCACCATAGATCCAAAGCTGTGAACACATTAACATTCTCATGACACAATGAGCCAATTACTGTGAACTTAGTGGCCTCATTATCACAGACTAACTGGAGAGCATCGCTGCGCTGCCATATGACAGAAACATCTGGCTTTGTTCTGCACATGTTCACTAACAAGGCGTCTCTGTAATTCATCAGTGGTGTGAAAGTCCTCCTGCTTCACATGTCTGGACGAGCCTGACGCTGCGGCCGCGCTCTTTATTCCTTCATTTGTCTTTGTCGTTTGCAGCGGAGACGTTGAGATGATCTGTGGCTTGTTAATAATGAACATTTGTTCATTATTAACAAGCTTTGTAAAAAACTTTGTCGTCTAAATTTTTTACTAGAATTTGACACTTTGTCCAAACACACGATTCTCTGTGAGACGTCGTGATCGAGGCATCATTCAGAATTTGTGAGGAGTGGATGAACACCAAGTCTGTGATGTCTTTAAGAACATGTCCTCGTCTCAATCTCACACGAGTCCAAAGAGAAAATCAGGGATTTTAACATCACACACACACACACACACACACACACACACACACACACACACACTGCTGCCTCCATCACTAAATTCAAATGTCTTATTTTGTCACTTCAGGGTTTGAAATCCTTTGTTCAGATTGACCTCAGTGACACAAAGTGACCACACGAGGCAGCAGAGGAGCAGCAGCTCCAGTGGCTCCTCGCGCTAAAAAGATATTGTCTCAATAAAAAAACATCTGCACAAAGCAAGCAGATCCACTTTTCTATGTTGATAAAATGAGAAGAAATAATGGGACACAAAGAAATCACGGGACATTTACAATAGATGCAAATGTGACATTAAACGTGAGTTAACTATGACATTAATGCGATTAATCGTAATTAAATATTTTAATCGTTTGACAGCACTAGTTAAAATCACTGATTTTCTCTCTGGGCTTTGGTGTGTGAGAGTGAGTGGTTTACAGACTTCAGTTTCCTGTTTCCTTTTCTGTCTCACAGTGAGATGAAGACATCGTAGACTTAACATAGATTTTGTTTAAGTTGAGCTGTTGAAGCCATTTTGTTAAAACATTTGAGATCAGTTCTTTAATTTAGAATAAAATGATTCACAGCTTTTTATTCTGAATAGATTTAGTATTTAGATTTAGATGTGGCACCGGTCTCACTGTCAAACAGGAACAAACAATGAACAGCGTGAAATTAAAACAACAACAGCAGCAACAACAGCAACAACAACAACAACAACAACAGCAGCGACGACAACAACAGCAACAACGACAACAGCAACAACGACAGCAGCAGCAACAACAACAATGAACAGCGTGAAATTAAAACAACAACAGCAGCAACAACAACAACAACAGCGACGACAACAACAGCAACAACAACAACAGCAACAACAACAACAACAACAGCAACAACGACAACAGCAACGACAACGACAGCAACAACAACAACAGCAACAACAACAGCAACAACGGCAACAGCAACAGCAACAACAACGACAACGACAGCAAGAACAACGACAGCAACAGCAATAACGACAACAGCAACAACGACGACAACGACAGCAAGAACAACGACAGCAACAGCAACAGCAACAACAACAACAATAACAACAACAATAACAATAACAATAACAATAACAGCAACAGCAACAGCAACAACCTCGCTGTGGGATTTTTATGGCTTTTCTGAGAATTCTGCAGCTCCTTGTGTGTTAAAGTGGTTATTGAGCTGGAAGGTCATGGAGACACAGGCAGGGACGTGAGGGACGGAAGCGTCCTCTCAGTGAGGGAGGACCTTCGCTGTGACTTCATACAAATCCACAACTCAGTGAACCAAACAACTCTGACCTCAGTGATGGACGAAGACTTTGACACACGCTGCATGTGTGAGGTCACCCGACCTCACCTAACGTCACCTGACGGTTCCACAGAGAAAACATGTCATGGAACATTTGAGTTAGAGTGAAGCTTGAGAATCTTCCATGAACCTGTGAGTCGTTGTTTCAGCTGCAGATCACTTACAGTCACGTTGTGTCGACACAGATGTGTTTTTAATTTGAGTCGTGCGCCGATGTTCTTTGATCTTTGTGTGTAATTATGTGTAATTATTCCAAACGTTTGTCAACTCAAAATCAAAAGTATCTTCTGAGTAAAGGAAGTAAAACATGTAATTAGAGGATGTGGATGTTTTTGTCTGCTTTTGTTTCCTTTTTTCATTGAATTGTCTTTGACATACACGCACACACACACACACACACACACACACACACACGCTCCATGGAGACTTGGGTGCTTGTGCTGTCTTTAACCTTTGACCCCTGTTGTCTGTTTCCTCGGCTCTTGCTCTCGTCTTCGCTTGACGCCCCGCTGCCACAAACTGTTTCACATCAGCAGCCTCTTTGTTCCTCTCATAGCTGCTGGGTAATTTAGCACAGACGCGGCGCGGCAGACGCAGACGCAGACGTGGCGCGGCAGACGCAGACGCAGACGCGGCGCGGCAGACGCAGACGCAGACGTGGCGCGGCAGACGCAGATGCAGGCGCAGACGCAGACGCAGACGCGGCAGATGCAGACACGGCGGCGTCTCGTGACCTTTCCGTCTGTTTTCACGGCTGCAGTCTGTGCGGAGTCTGACTGCACTCACAGGTGTTAGCAGTGATAATCTGAGCTTAGACTCTTATTAACGGGCAAAACTGAAAAAATTAAGTCAAATATTTCTGTAAAATCAGTAAATATGTAACAAACATGTGATTGAAAACATTCATTTCCAGATCTTTGATCCCACATTGCAGTATTTTTGGAGTTAACTTTAAATACTTTACTTTTTAAAAGCTTCTCGTCTACACTGGCAGAAGAAAATACAAAGGGTTAGGGTAGTGAAGGACAGTGAAGGACAGTGAACGACAGTGAAGGACAGTGAACTACAGTGAAGGACAGTGAACGACAGTGAAGGACAGTGAACGACAGTGAAGGACAGTGAACGACAGTGAAGGACAGTGAACGACAGTGAAGGACAGTGAAGGACAGTGAACGACAGTGAAGGACAGTGAACTACAGTGAAGGACAGTGAAGGACAGTGAACGACAGGGAAGGACAGTGAACGACAGTGAAGGACAGTGAACGACAGTGAAGGACAGTGAACTACAGTGAAGGACAGTGAAGGACAGTGAACGACAGTGAAGGACAGTGAACGACAGTGAAGGACAGTGAACTACAGTGAAGGACAGTGAACGACAGTGAAGGACAGTGAACTACAGTGAAGGACAGTGAACGACAGGTTGTAGCTTGGCCACTCACAGACTGGTGTTTCCACAGGTTTAGATGTGTGACTCAAGTCAAATGATTTATTTGAGTAAAAACTGAGTAATCTTCGTCCTCCTCCTCCTCCTCCTCCATCATGATGAGCATTAATCCCAATCACATGGATTCTGTGTTTCTGCATAAAAAGAGTGATTTAGTGCAGATTGAAGATGAACTCTTACAGTCACATCTTTTCTGGTTTCACTGAACACAAACTCGTCATCTCGCCCACGACGAGCGAACCAAAAATATCTTCAGCTGAGTCTCTGGTGAGCGAGTGAGGCGATAACACGCTGTCATGCTTTCATATTTTTTTATTTATGCTCAACATTTTCAGGAAGCAACAATAATTGATCGGACACGTCTTTATTTAGTTTGTTCCACCAGATTTGACTTTCATTTGCCGGTGGAGACGAATCTTTGCAAAACCTCGTCCTTAATTTAGTGCCTTCTGCTCAATGACTATAATCCACACAGAGAAGTCAAATGTTTTGGGCCAATTTTAATCTGAATTTAATCTCAAATTATAAAGAAAAAGCAGTTAAAGTTGCTCAGTTATAAAAAAGTAAAAGCACCAGTTTGATCATAAACTACGGTTTATAGAATGTCACTATCTGTGGTTGATCAAGGTTGTGATGCCTGTGCAGACAGATAGAGGGCGCTATAATGACAGCAGAGAGGCTAAAAAACCTAAACACTAGATTAAGGCTAGATTTTTGTTTCCAGATTCAAATTTAGACTTTAGATTTATTCTGTACAGTTAACCAGGCTAATTTTAACTAATCTGTTATTTTCAGTAAATTAATCCTGTTGTTAGTCAAATTAAGATCAGAAAATATAGAGTTTTTGTACTTATTCCATATTATTATTTATTTTACTACTTTTTCATCAGCCTAAAATACAACAGATTAAATAAACAAAAACTGTGAGCAGATATTAGTAATTATTCTTCATATATTCACGATCTTCGTAATAAATAAGTGGAATAATAGTGTCACAGTAATATTTACAGAGGAAAATGATTATCAACAAATCTACCTCACGTCCTCATGTATAAAAACACAGTAAATGTACTGCATCGCAAATATTTTAAGATGTCGAGGATAAAATGAGTTATAAAATAATGATACAGATGCTCACGCCTCATATACATCATCAAAAAATCTAAATGTTGTCCAGAAAAATAAAAATGAAATAATACATGAAATACAACCTGAACCTGAATGATTTCATTCTGACTTGGATTAATGTGAGATTTATGAAGTCAGGATAAACAAAACTGCTTTTTTAAGTCTGAGGAGGAAAGTTCACACATGCTCCATTAGACTGTCCGAGATTATAATATCATAAACATGCAAACAGCAACTCTCTGCAGTGTGTGTGTGTGTGTGTGTAATTTGTTTCCTTTGTGTGTTTGTCAGGCTCAGAAACTGTGATACAAAGAAAACAAATGGATTCACTACGTGGTAAATAAAGGAAATTACAGCCTTTGGGAAGCCAGACAGTAAACGCAGACAGAAACATCCCAGTGTTTTCACTTCTCCGCTTCTCCCTGAGGGCCCAACTTGAATTTACAGAGCAATTAGTCGGAGTAGAATCCAGCCTCTAATTTACCCGGAGCCCATCCTGCTTCTCCTCTGCAGCAAACTTTACATTTGGTAATGAATTAAGAGCCGTGCGCTATTAAAAGAGGGTTTTGCTGACATGTCTATAAGCTTAAGATAAGCTGGGCCTAAATCAAGAAAAATGCCGAGCAGGCACTTTGCAGTCCAAGGAAATGTGAGTGAGGAGAGGAGCTTTGAGCAGAAGATAACAGCAGGTATATTTGCCGTTGCATTGGCTTTGTCTTCATTTCAAAATGCTTTTACACTGAAACCTAAAAGCTGCACAGAGAAAATATTCAGATTTAGATGATAAACGACGTTTGAAGCTGCAGCTTATATTATATTTTTTAAATATGCTCTGCTGCTGTATACACACAAACACTCCCTCAGTCAGTGAATATGACGTCGTTTCTCTTCATGAACAACAAACGCAGACAGAAACACAACAGACGTTACTGGAGGTTTTAAATGTCACATGAAAAGTTCACATCTTTGGGTCGAAGCTCGTTTTCATCGTAACACAAACACAACACGACACGACACGCGCGTGTGTGTGTTCTTGTATTTGTTGCTTTGTGAGGACATTTGTCTGCTCCTGACATCTTCACAGGTTTTTGGGGGTTGGTTAAATGTTAAAGGTTAAAGGTTAGGGGTTAGGCACATTTAAGGGTTAGGGTTAAGGTAAGGGGAATGTATTGTGTGTGTGTGTATGTGTGTGGACAGAATAAATCATCAGCACAGACACACTCACAGGTCAGTGATGTTAATTATGTTGCACATCAGTGGTAATAAGAGTTTTATCTCGACACTTTATTTATTTTTCACCTCGTAGCCAAAGCAGTTTGTTGATTCCAGGCATTAAGTCACACGTTAGATTCTCTAAGTTAGAGTGTCCTTGAGAGAAAACACTCGACCTCCATTTGATGATAAGCCAAACACACACACACACACACACACACAGTTCCCACTCTAAAAAAAGCGTCTTAGACATGATTTTAGGTTGATTTAAAGCATGACAAAGAGGGGACCTTAAAAATGTCCCCTGTTCAACGTGGAGTCCCCTCATTGTGAGTGTGTAACGACACTTAAGTCCCCTGTTCTACTGGTTCACGAGTACACACACACACACACACACACACAGCGTCGTGTCTTTCTGTTTTTCTGTTTGCTGCTTAACAACAGTAAAAACAAAATACAGAATAATGCTCAATGAATGAATTATAGGAAATAAATCATCAGTGAGGACAATGATCGTCAACAAAGTACCAAACAAATACAAGTGAACAGTCATAACAATAATGTCTTAAACAGATTATTCACTGAAGACAAAAGACAAACGATGAAGTTAGAATTGAGGTGAAAAAGCAGCTAAAATCATTTACTTCCTGTTCCTCGTTCACCTGTGTTCCATTATCTCGACCTACATTTCCTTGTTTTATTGTTTCCTGTCGTTTCCTCTGCTCGTGCTTGTGTCTCTCGTGGTTTAGTCCACTTGTTTATGAGCAGTTGTTCGGTCAGAATGATGCTGTTTATTCTGGGATGTAAATCCAACTGTTTTTACACACGTGTTCTGCTGTGTGTGTGTGTGTGTGTGTGTGTGTGTGTCAGGGCATGTGATGGGAATGAAACAAACACATGAAATAATAATGACTTCATCTTAATGTAGTTACACCAGTTTATGTGAAGCTCAGCTTTCAGAAACACAATCCAGTGTGGACCAGTGTGGACCAGTGCGCACCAGGACCACTACTTGACTGTTTCAGTCCACTTTGTGAAAGAAAACCCTGCAGACCAGACAGGACATGTCATGGCTGAGGAGACAGGTGATAATCTTGATATATTTAATATGAAGGAAAACGTTGTTGCCATCACTGTAGACAATGCAGCTAATATGGATGTTGCCGTGAAAAAAAATGCTGCTCAAAAACTTTACACTAGACCTGCCATTTGCACAAAGTGGGCAGGAAGAATCAGACATGGGGGTGTGGTTAAAGAGGTGCAGCTTAGCTAAACCTGTCCTTAAAGACAAGCAGCGTCTTCTCAAAAAAAAAATCCCATTACTACATAGACAATAACTCTGCCACACACACACACACACACTGTCTCTCTCTAGGTCTTCCAGAACATTCTGGATGTGAAGAACAGGTGGAAGAACAGGTGGAACAGAAGGACGGGTATTGTAGGTAAGGATAGATATTGATACATGATATTACCTTATTATCAGTGTGAACTAACATACTAACACACAAGGCTGTAGTCTAGCTAATAAAACACAGACTAGAGAGACTACAGGAAGCAGACTCATGAAGATCCTCTTTACTTCAAACATCTGCATCTCTGCTGAAAGGAGTCCAACTCTGAGCCAGATTATGGGGAAACTACAGCCCCACTTTACAGTAACTGATGACGACACAGGTCATCAAGAACAGATATGGGGTGACCTCTCAAAACGACATGAAGTGTGAAGCATAATCCTGTTCATTAGGTCAAACCAAGAGACATGACCACTGCAGCATTTATTTTGTCGTGCGGGGTCAGAGCATCAGGCAGTTCTTGGAGGAGGAGCCAAGATTTAAGATGAAAGTGGCTGATGGAGTGTGGACCAGACTAGAGGAGGAGATGAGTAGGACCTCACAACAGGTGTGAACTTGTAATCCGAGTGTGTATGAATACAGAATAAAGGTTAAATGACCCAGGCCCAGCAGATGGAGCAGGACCTTGAAGAGGCAGCTGGTGGCCATGACGACAACTGATGAAGGCTGTACAGCTACAGTACACCTGTGTGGTACACCTTAATCATTAATGAAAGTACACAAAGTCACTTTTTGTTATTATTTTGTTTACATGAGTGGATTATTTTACACATGATGTTATTAGTGCCGGCAATAATCAGCTAAATGTCTAACTTAACGTGAATATTATTTCATTAATTATTGTGAAAGAATAAGACTGTAGGAGGAAAGAAAAGAAAGGGGAACCAATGTGTGGGTATCGGTTTAGGACGGAGCCCAAGGTGAGGCGCACCTCCCTCCTCCCGAAAAGATGGTGGTTCGCGCTCTTATTTAGCGACTAAAACTTTCTCAGGTTGGTGCTCGTTCAAAGTATTACAATAAAACCGTGTCCTCCTCTCGTTTATAGTTAAAGTGATGACTGTGGGAAGTCTGTTGTTGGACTTTTGTGCTGAAAAAACGGGGTTTTGTCAGCGAAAAATGCCGCGAATGGCCATTGTGTGTGTGTGTGTGTGTGTGTGTGCGTGCGTGCGTGTGTGTGTGAGAGAGAGAGTGTGTGTGTGTGTGTGTGTGTAACTTTCTGTGCTGGTGTCATTTATTTAATTGGTATTTAGTGATGAAATGTTAATGTTAAACCTGACACAGTCGTAGTTTGTTGTGTTTCATGTTACTGATACGAATGTCATTTCAATATTTAGTTCAAACCAAAGACGGTCTATGGTTTACATTTAAGTGAATAGAAAGGCAGATTTCTTTAGTTCATACAAATGATCTGTTTGTCGGGTTTTGTTACACCTAAGAGAAAAGAGTGAAGCTTATTTTCATAAAGAGATGGTTTATTTCTCTGTGTGTGTGTGTGTGTGAAAGCTGTTTAAACCACTGATGTGGGAAATGCAGATACAACTGTAAGGATTTATTTAGATTTGAACCATTGAAACTGAGACCTAATGTACAGAGGTACAGAGGTCTGCCATGTACCCTAACCTCAGTGAATCCTGTGACCTGGTGGTGGAATATGAGGGTCACAAGCATGTTCTCGCCCTCAGAACGCACATTTTCTACTGCTGGAGACACCGTCAGACACCGTCAGCCACGAGCAGGCTGGTCTGTCACCAGAGATGTTAGACGTGTTCATTTTCCTTAAGAAGAACTGCTAACAAACCAAGTTTCTCTGAGGTCCTTGTTCACTTAATTTTGCACTGCAAATTATTTATTTATGTAAAAAGAAAACCTTGAGTGTAAAATATACCAAAGTTGAAAAATAAAAACTCCAGATTTGTAACACAAATGTAATTTTCTTTTTTTAGAACTTATCTTATCTTGGAACTAGTATCAAAAAAAGTATCATTCAGGAACCGTTACGAAGTGAAGGTATCAGTATTTCAAGCTTTCAATTTTATTATTATAATCGTAATTCCTTATATTGTTTATTACATTTACTGTGACTAGGTATCCTTCGATACCTTCGGAGTTCAACACGTGATCAAGATCTGATAAAGCTGCCGGTGATTGGCTGTAACGTTACACGTGGTTGCGGCGTGCAGGAAGAATACGATGCTGTTACGCCCACAGACTGCGTTCACGTGTAACTGTGTCATTAACTACACGGAAGTGTGTTGTGACGAACGGGCTAGAAATGCCACGAGGTCCAAAGTGTGGCTCCATTTCAACTAAAGTGGTACTAATATAGAGCGCGACGCATTGTGTTAAATAGATATCGCCACTGAGGTCGGCAACGCGACTAATCTATCGACCTCAGAGCAGGAAGTTGCTCAGTATTTGAATGTAAGAAGAGCGGAGGGCAGACATCCACCTGCTCTCATGTTACTACATGTGTCGGGATTTCAACACTTGTATGTTTGTTTACTGCAGCGTAACATGAGCTTGAACTGGGATCCATGAAACGCTAACTTAAGATATTAGTGTGTACTTTTATGTTGTGGCTATAAAGCTAACTGAATAAAGACAGTAACTGATAAAGTTTAACCTGTTAAACAGCTCACTGTTCTGTTTATCCTGTCCTCACAGTGACCTCTGACCCTGATGTGAGGAGGAGGAGGACGAGGTCAGTCAGTGTGAATCTGTTCACACGTAAAGACGGGTAAAGAAAAACAAGACGAGTGCCACAGTCACAACTTTAATGTTAAAGGTTTGTTACCCTTTTCTACAGGAGGTGAGTAAACTGTTGCTGTTGTTGACCAGTTAAACTGAGATTATTTAAAATGATCTCAGCCTAGATTATGGTTTTTGAGTAATAATAATACAACCATGTTATTGTTTTGTGTTCTAATGTCAAATATGGACATGATAAGCCATTGATTTTACCTCTGTAAGTTTCTGTGAGATCCTTAGTTAAAATGACTTGTCACTTGCTTGCACTGAAAATAATTTGTAGTTAATTCTTTTTATGTAAAAAAAACTGCATTGAGTGTCAAAATGCCAAAACTGAAAAATAAAAACTAAGGATGTATTTCTTCCATAATGTGTAATTTTCTTTTTTAAAAATGATATAAAACTGGTATTGAAAAAAGTATCGATCAGGAACCGTTATTGAAATGAAGGTATCGATATTGGTACCGGTATCGAGGATTTTTGATTGATACCAAGCCCTAACTGTGACTGAGTTTGCTGCAACATCATCATCATCACATAACCGTGAATAAAGGATTCTGTTCCTGGAGATTTAAGTGCAAACGTGTTTATTTCAGCTTTAAATTTGGATTTCTTTTATTTTTCTTTGTAACAAACACAGAAAACCTGTGTTTTCACCTCATGAACGATGATTTTCTTAAACATGAGCACACAGACGTGCGGTCAGGCTCAGATGAAGTAATCAGGCTCAGATTAAGGGGTCAGTTGTAAGGACTTTTTCTTTTCTCGGTGCTGAAGTTAATTATGGGCTGGCTGTGACTGCAGCTCGTGTCAGAGTCAATTTCCAGCTCATACTTTGCTTCTCAGGTTCGTACTTTTACTCATTTGCTTCCCTCACTTTCAATTAGTCACAGCAGTCGCCTGCTTTCCACAGAAAGAGCTTTAGAAACGACGTTCACTGAAGAACTGAGACAGAGCTGGAGACGCTGTTACGTCACCTGGTGACAAACGTGATAACATGACTGGATTTAGAGTTTTTATTATTTCATATACAAATGAAAATAATAATCTTCCTGATTAAAGGGAGCTGGGTTACATTATTGTCCCCATATTTAATTTATCAAACATCATCAAACTTTTACAATGTGTCCTCAGTGTCTCAGTGTCTCAGTGTCTCTGTCCTTGTTGCTGTTATAAGCAGCAGATGATTTGTGGCCACCCTGGTTGTGAGCAGCTGATTTGTGCTCAGTGTGTGTGTGTGTGTGTGTGTGTGGATCTGTTGTTTGGCTGCAGTGGAACTGTGAACTCACTAAATGGAGCTGAGAAGTTGCCAGATCTGGTGAGAAAGTTGCTTCGTTGGCATCAGCGTTGCTTTGTGAGCAATAAGTTGATTTAGGAAATGTGAGGGGAAAATACAGGCCTGTGTGTGTGTGTGTGTGTGTGAAACTGCGTGTGCGCGTGTGTGTGTGTGTGTGTGTGTGTGTGTGTGTGTGTGTGTGTGTGTGTGTGTGTGTGTGTGTGTGTGTGTGTGTGTGTGTGTGTGTGTGTGTGTGTGAGAAACTGCGTGTGTGTGTGTGCGTGTAGCTCAGCTCATAACGACTTGTCTTTAATTGAATAAAGTGAACAACAGTTGATTAAATGTGCTGATTATGTTAATCTGGTCTGATTCAGTTAAAGCAGCTTGGTTTAATCATGCAGATCAAACAGTAATGTGTGTTGTAATGTTGATTTAATATCTAAACACATTACACTTAATATAAATATGATGATGAACACGAAGCAGCCGTTTATCTCATAAACTTTCTCACTTGAATCTATTTTTTATTTGCAAAGATGACGGCGTTATGAAACGAGTAAATAAATGATAGAAAGTTTAAAACACGGTGAAGATGAGATTTAAATGTTTCCACAAACGTTGTGAGTGAATTATGTTCTTAATGATGGAGTTCATTCCTTTACTTCAGTCAGAGAGAAAAACTGTGACTGAACAGAAACAAACAAACAAAAGCATGGAGACATGGTGTCCTACAATAAAATGAATTGGATTAAAGTCAGAAATGTGCAGGAACTTTATTTACATATTTATATATAAATGTGTTCAACATTTATTATTTTGTTTGTTTAAATTGTTACTGTTACTGACTGAAACTCGATGAATCAATTACTAAATGAATCAACAACTATTCTGATAATCGATTCATCAGTTTGAGTGTTAATTCAATCCAGTTTCTGTGATTTTTCAGCTTCTTAATGTGAATATTTCCAGGTTTCTTTGCTCCATAAAACAAAGAAATCATTAAAAACTCAATCATTTTACTTCGTGGACAAAGTTTCATTTTCACGTTTGACAAACACTGATCAATATATTCTGACATTTTCTGAACCAAACTATCAACGGAGACATGAACAGATTTTAGAACCAGTTTATCTTAACGTTGTCTTTCATGTTTACCCTGAAAGGATGATGATGATGAATGAATGAACACATCACAGCCTCAGATGATGCTCTTATTTCACTTTGATGACTGTGAAGTTTTATTGACGTCACTTTCTCTCCTTTTGTTTTATTCTGTTGGAAAATGGAAAAATCACATGATGGTAATTTGATTTTCAGGCTTTTCTTTCTCATGTTAACTTTTCACTTTTTTTTGCCTGTGGCTTATCGTCATCTCGTCAAGTAGCAGGATTTAATTTGATAAGATGTGTTTGAGTGTGTATCTGCTGCACACTGAAAACATGAGAGTGGTTCATAATCACTGGTGTGTTTGGAACCACTCTGGTTTTCCCTTCTTACCTCAGGTTATGAATTTTAATATTATTCTTTTTTTTCTTCCCTCATTTAAACGAGCATGTAACTGTGCACGTGAATCAGGAACACACACACACACACACACACACAAACCCCTTACCCTAACAACAAAGTGCCTAACATTAATCTTTACCCTTAACTGAAGTGTAAATCTAAATCTAAATCTAACCCTCAAACCAGGTTTTAATCCTAAAAGAATCCCTTTAATCTCACGGGGGAACAGACAAAATGTCCACACAATGATAGTTTGACAGTTGGTGCACACATCTTATTTAAGACACACACACACACACACACACACACACACGGCAGCTCCTGTGGATTATTATTACAAAGCTGTCAGACGCTGTGTCACACGGGGCGTTGCTGTAAAATTGTTTTTCTAAGGAAATTGCCGGTGAATTCTCAGACATGAATGTAATCCCGCTCTCATTTGCATATGAGCATGTGTAGTTTACAGCGGTGGCAGTGAGAGATGATTGCCTGCTTCCCTGAGGCGGAGCACGATTCTGAGTTTGGCTGGAAATAGATTGATGTCTTTGAAGTGTCCTCCACACTCACCTTCTTTTTTATTTTACAGCTGCGTTACATTTCGTCTTCCATGTTTTATTTATTGTCTATTCATTATATTCACTCTCTGTCTCTCTCTTTATGTTGCTGCTCTAACACAGTTTCCCCCCGCGCAGGATTAGAAAAGGGTTATTTTATTTTGTCTCTAAATGTGAGGAGCATCTGTCTCTTCATCACATAAATGTCCAACAGTTCAATTTACAGCCTTTAAACCTGCAGCACTGTTAATAAAGACACCATTGTTTTGTCTTTCACCATGGTCACCATGTCAGATTATTGTCACTACGTCAGATTATTGTCACCATGTCAGATTATTGTCACTACATCAGATTATTGTCACCATGTCAGATTATTGTCACTACATCAGATTATTGTCACTATGTCAGATTATTGTCACTACATCATATTATTGTCACTATGTCAGATTATTGTCACTAGATTATTGTCACTATGTCAGATTATTGTCACTACGTCAGATGATTGTCACTATGTTAGATGATTGTCACTATGTTATGTTGTCACTAGATTATTGTCACTACGTCATATTATTGTCACTAGATTATTGTCACTTTGTCAGATTATTGTCACTAGATTATTGTCACTAGTTCAGATGATTGTCACTACGTCAGATGATTGCCACTATGTCAGATTATTGTCACTATGTTATATTGTCACTACGTCAGATTATTGTCACTAGATTATTGTCACTATGTCAGATTATTGTCACTATGTTATATTGTCACTAGATTATTGTCACTATGTCAGATTATTGTCACTATGTCAGATTATTGACGTCCAAATCACTTTATGATCGTCATGAGTTTGTCCTCTGATCAGACACATAAACGAGATTATATCCAATGAATGCTGCAATAAAGCAGTGATGATGATGATGATGATGAAGAAAGCCGGAACAACTCGAGGTGACGTCGTGTGAAAGTGACAGAAGATTTTATTGTTTATAATAACAGTCTATGTTATTATAAACAATGTCATGACTCCTCCACGGCAGGTGTGTGTGTGAAAGTTCACTGTAACTTTAAATCCACATATCTGATCCTTATACTACTGCTAATATGCTAAATGTGCACTGGACACTAGTTTTTCCTGTCACCACGGCAACGCCACCAAACTGAGTCATGTATTTTTTGGATTAACCAAATACGTGTTTGGTCCAAATTTCAGAAAATATTGACCAGTCTTTGTCAAACGTGGAAATGATGAAATGTCTTTGTTTTTGTCCACAAACATGATTGAGTTTTAATGTTGTAACGAGCTTTGTTTTATGGAGCCAAGAAAATATTTAAGAAGCAGGAAAATGACAGAAACTGAGTTTAATGATTTAAAAACTGATGAAACGATGATCAACATAGTTGACAATTAACTCGGTGATGACAAACCAAAGTTTGTCTGTGATGTAAAAGATCAACCAGGAGATTAGTGATAGTAACGAGCTGAACCAGGACACAGACGGAGTTACACCACACTGACATTTTCAGTTTAGACTCTTGTGCTCAAAGACAACGTCACTGATTGAATCACTAAATTTACCTCTAAAAGTGCAAGTTTGACCTGAAGTTAAAGAGCTGGGTTATATTTGAACTCCAGATGTAAGTGACGCTCTGTGCACGTCGTCAGTGTTTGGACAAAAAACTGTCAAGCAATTCATGACGTCACCTGTTCAACACCTGTCCTATTCACACGTTCATTCAGGTTAAAAAGGATGAAAAGTGAAAGGGATTTAAAGATTTTCTGCACACACACACACACACACACACACACACACACACACACAGAGATCCGTCTTACAGCAGCACATCATTAGTCCATGAATGAGCGCTCAGGTTTTTGCTAATGACGGTGGAAGCGACGCCTCGGGCTTATCTGACTGTCACCCAGCGCAGGATCTGCTGACTCTGCTCTTCTTCCTCAGGACGTTTGCTGCTCTTCATCCCGGCTCCAGCTGAACAATGAGCCTCAGCTCCAGGAAACGTGTGCTGACAGCAGCAGCAGCAGCAGCCGCCGCCGCCGCCGCTGTGAGAGGTGAGATATTTGTTATCACAGCTGCACACGTCTCATATTCATGTCGTCCTGGAGCTTTTTAAAATGAACTGTCACATTTTTTAAGTCCAAACTTAAACGTGTCAAACGTTGTCGCCAACTTTACTGCTGAAGACAAACACCTCGCAAATTTTCTTTTTCTTCCGGGAGAAATGGTAAAAGATGTTTTACATAGTTATGTCAGTTAAACGTGTTATTAACGTGTCATCAACGTGTTATTAACGCGTTAACACAAACCCATTTTAACAGCATCAATGTTTTTATCGTGAGATTAAAAACTAGTAACGTTAGAAAAAGTACAACATCACACTGGATCTAGCTAGACCAGAAACACAACAGGCACGCTGCAGGGTTAGGGTTAATTGCATTAATCGCAAGTTAACTTTGACATTAAAGTGATTAATCGCGAGTTAACTTTGACATTAAAGTGATTAATCGCGAGTGAACTATGACATTAATGCGATTAATCGCGAGTGAACTATGACATTAATGCGATTAATCGTGATTAAATATTGGAATTGTTTGACAGCACTAGTTTTTACACATTAATAGTGATCACACACATAAGCCGGGCACTTATTTGCCCCCGGGGAGCAAAGGAGGATTGGGTGCCTTGCTCAGGGGCCTTGCTCCTCAGCCCTTGGCCCTTGGCCCTTTCCGAGATTTAACGGCAACCTTCCAGTTATGAGCCCAGTTCCTCTCCTCTTGGCCACCGGCTGCTCTTATCTGAAAATGATCTGGTGTTTATTCAAAACAGAGGAGGGAGGAGATGTGTTTCCATAAAAACCTGCTACATGTGAACGTGACGTTTAAACGTGGTTAAATACTAAAGTTCCCCGGTCATTTCTTACTTTAATCTACAGATTTCTTCTTCTTATTTCAGTCGTTCTCTTGTTGTTTCAGTGAGAACTGAAGAAAATGAGTTTCAGCTCAAAGCTTTAGAGGCAAAATGGGAGCAGACATGATGTTTATGCTAAAGCCAGTGGTGGAGGTAATCTATCAGTGTTTTATAGCAGCTACTTCTGCTGCTGCTTATATATATATATATATATATATATATATATATATATATATATATATATATATATATATATATATATATATATATATATACAGTTCAGGAGAACAAACACAGCAGTCAGTGAGGAGCAGCATCAGTCATCAGTTTCTCTTCCACAGAGGCTTTTAAAGCTGTCGGGTTTGTTTCTCGACTGAAAGAAGTGCAATCACTCCAAACCACTTGTGCACAAAAAGAATCCAATCAAACTTGTGGATCAAAAAAACCAACATTTCATGTATTTTTGGATAAAAAGAGTTTAAATCTTTGAGAAATGACCTTCAACCTCAGAGAGTAAGTGACGTATGAAGAACACAGGGGGTGCTAAGAAACGTCCAGTGTCTATAAATAGATTTGTAATTGTTGGTGTTGTTGATATGAACGTTCATCAGCAGCAGAGCGCCGACACTTTTCTCTCGTCAGCTGCTTTTATATTATTGGATGTGACGGCTGTTTCTAATCTGCACCAATGACCATTGATTAACGGTCATTAACGGCCCACTCTGCTGCCACTGACCATGAAGAGCTCTTCATTTCCCACACAGTGTGAACACAAACACAAGCAAGTGCACGGCCACGAACCAACATTTACATTTAAATTAAAATCTCAGGAACCTGCAGAAAAAACCTCAGAGACGTGGATTCATTTTCCCGCGATAAACAAACGCTCGTCTTCATCAGCGTCTGACAAACGTCTCATCACAACATCACAGTCATGACCGCACACTCGGCTGTTCACACACGTCCACTGCAAACAAAACGCTAACAAAACATAAACAAAACACAAACTAAAACGCAAACAAAACATGAACAAAACGTAAATAAAACGCAAACAAAACACAAACAAAACGTAAACAAAACATAAACAAAACGCAAACTAAAACGCAAACAAAACGTAAACAAAACGCAAATAAAACGCAAATAAAACAAAACGTAAACAAAATGTAACAAAACACAAACAAAACATAAACAAAACATAAACAAAACGCAAACTAAAACGCAAACAAAACGTAAACAAAATGCAAATAAAACGCAAATAAAACAAAACGCAAACAAAATGTAACAAAACATAAACAAAATGTAAACAAAACGCAAATAAAACGCAAATAAAACAAAACGCAAACAAAATGTAACAAAACACAAACAAAACATAAACAAAACATAAACAAAACGCAAATAAAACGCAAATAAAACAAAACACAAATAAAACGCAAACAAAACGTAACAAAACGTAAACAAAACGTAAACAAAACACAAACAAAACATGAACAAAACGTAAACAAAACGTAAACAAAACGTAAACAAAACACAAACAAAACGCATACAAAACGCAAATAAAACGCAAACAAAACGCTAACAAAACATAAACAAAACGTGAACAAAACGCAAACAAAACGTAAACAAAACAAACAAAACGCAAACAAAACATAAACACAAACAACACGCTAACAAAACATAAACAAAACACAAACAAAACGCTAACAAAACGTAAACAAAACACAAACTAAAACGCTAACAAAACGTAAACAAAACACAAACTAAAACGCTAACAAAACGGAAACAAAACACAAACTAAAACGCTAACAAAACGTAAACAAAACACAAACTAAAACGCTAACAAAATGTAAACAAAACACAAACTAAAACGCTAACAAAACGTAAACAAAACACAAACTAAAACGCTAACAAAACATAAACAAAACACAAACTAAAACGTAAACAAAACTCAAACAAAACGTAAACAAAACGCAAACAAAACTCAAACAAAACGCAAACAAAAGACATTTTACCCAAATGCTTTTCTTTCTTTCAGCTCCTCCCCCCCCTCTCTCTAGGGGGCGCTGCAGCAGCTGATCCTCATATTTGATTTGGCAGAGAATTAATGCTCTTCGTCACACAGTCATACTGTTTATGCAGGCGTTGGCACGAGGAGGTCACTGACGTGAGAGTCTAATTAACGAGTAATGGGGATTGAGAAAATATAAAAAAGAAATGGTTTACGAGAGGAAATTAGATGTTTAAAATATTCCTTCACATGGTTTGAGCTGCGTGTAAATCACTATGTTCACGTCTGACATAAAGAACAAAGGGAAATGAGTCTTATTTGAAACGATGAAACTGTGCTTTACTTTAAAATCCTGCCAACGTCCATGTTCAGTGCAGTGTGAGCGAAAGAAGAAAAAAAAGCAAATGAAATCATGAAATACTTCCTGCTGCTTCACTCGGCTGGAAATACATCACAGTTCTGGCACGAGGAGACAAATCCTCAGCCAAGAAAATAAAAATATTAATCCTGCACTTTTCCCTCAGGACCACAAGACAAATGTTCACACATGAGTTCTCCGTCTGTGAACGACGCTCTCCGTGTTCACCGTGTTCTCCGTGTGTGAACGACGCTCTCCGTGAACTCTGAACGTTCACCGTGTTCTCCGTGTGTGAACGTTCACCGTGTTCACATAGTGTCATCTATTAGTAATTTCAGCTGATTATTTACACGGTTTATTCTGGAGACTTTTTATATTTGTGTATAAAAGAGTTTGAGTTTTGTGATGAACAACAACAGATGAATGGATTATAAAAATCACGGTTAGTAGCCGCTCTAATATATCGTGATTGGAAGTATTTTTGTCAGTGTGTGTGTGTGTGTGCGTGTGTGTGTGTGTGCGTGTGTGTGTGTGTGTGCGAGTGTCATATTAACGTCAGTGAAAACATGTAACAACAAACTTTAGTCCCATGTTTGCAGCTCAATTATGATAATGACCTTGTTTTGAGAAGAAGAGGTGAATAAATGATGTCTACACACACGCACACACACACACACACACGGTGACAGAAGTCAAGTGTCTTCTTGCCGTTTGTGAGAAAACAAACAAGGGACCAAATTTATTCCAAAAGAAAGAATTAAGACCATTGATTTTCACCAGAGAACAACAAGACAAAGCACTCAGGCTTCATTACAGTTTGAGCAGCTGTGAGATTCAGACGTGTTCACTTCACCTCTGAGTCTGTGGCTTCACTCGTTCCCTTCCTCTTTATGTTGTTTTTAAGTGGCACTAAATGGAAGGACTTTGTCTAAAGTGCTGGCAAAGTTCAAATAGAACTAGAGGTTAACAGAGTCATTAAAGAAAGTCATCTTTAGCATTAATATTAAATCTTGCCTTGTGATGCTGCCATGTTTCTGGCTTAATATTTCTTAATATTTATGTATTTATTCAGTTAATTGGATTAGAACAGTATTGTAACATTAATAGATATATAGATATTTGTTCTGAGTAAATATTGTGTTACTGCTATTATAAGAGAGAAAGTGTATGACATAAAAAACTAAATATAAATGTAAATAAAAGCAGGATATAAAATAAAATGTTGAAGAAGAGCAAGAGGATCGTACAGTCAAATAAAGTGTGACGAATGTTCTATAATAAAAACAATGTTTAAATGCAACTAAATAAACATGAAATATCACCAGCGATGAATATGAAGTGTAAACAGTGAGTTAAGTGAGGCACAGCTGAGGGTTTGAGTTGTTCAGATAAACTGAGGTTGATTTTGTGTCGCGGTCCCTTCTGTGTCCAGTGTCCTCATGATCAAGGACAGTGTGAGTGTCCTCCTGTCCACTACAGCTTCAAATGTCTCCTCTATTACGTCATTAAGATGAAACATAATCATCCAGTGTGCGAGGGTGAGGTTTGAATGAGAGCATGAATGCTTTAGTCTCCTCCCACCACTGCTGTTTACACTCTTATTATTTTCTGTATTCTTTTTTTCATCTCTTTAAAAACATCATTCCAGTACTTTGTCAGTTTTTATTCGATGCCAAAAATATGAGCGTGACCCACTTTCTTCTTCTGTCTCCGTCTGCTGCTGCTGCTGCTGCTGCTGCTGCTGCTGCTGCTGCTGCTGCTGCTGCTGCTGCTGCTGCTCATGCTCCATTTTGAACTTTCTGCTTTCAGAGAGAGTCTCAGCTAAAGTTGTATGTATGCTGTATGTTCCACATATCTTTACTTATCTTGGAGGTTACTGTCCCGATTTCATGTACAAGTTAAAGTACTGCTCTAAAGTTAAAGTAAAAAAGTTACGTGAGTTACTTTGTAACAAGATTCTTTCTTGTGTCGCGCAAAAAGGGCAAGGGGACATGAACACATGAATTGTTTTTCTCTCCTCATCACTCACCTGTTCTAAACTTCACCTGTCCTCATCACTCACCTGCCCTCACCTGTCCTCGTCACTCACCTGTCCTTGTCACTCACATGTCCTCTTCACTCACCTGCCCTCACCTGTCCTCGTCACTCACCTGTTCTCGTCACTCACCTGCCCTCACCTGTCCTTGTCACTCACCTGTCCTCGTCACTCACCTGTCCTCACCTGTCCTCGTCACTCACCTGTCCTCGTCACTCACCTGCCCTCACCTGTCCTTGTCACTCACCTGTCCTCGTCACTCACCTGTCCTCGTCACTCACCTGCCCTCACCTGTCCTCGTCACTCACCTGTCCTCGTCACTCACCTGTCCTCGTCACTCACCTGTCCTCGTCACTCACCTGTCCTCTTCACTCACCTGTCCTCGTCACTCACCTGTTCTAAACTTCACCTGTCCTCGTCACTCACCTGTCCTCGTCACTCACCTGCCCTCACCTGTCCTCGTCACTCACCTTTCCTCGTCACTCACCTGCCCACACCTGTCCTCGTCACTCACCTGTCCTCTTCACTCACCTGTCCTCGTCACTCACCTGTCCTCGTCACTCACCTGTCCTCGTCACTCACCTGTCACATGACTGAATGACAGACGCACATTCAGTCATGTGACCTGTAGAGTGTGATGAAGTTTAATCCTATTCACCATAGAACAACAGAGTAGAACAACAATCAGTAGATTGGTTTGCAGAAATAAATCTGATGTAATATCCGATCATAATAATCTGACTTTACTGTTGGAGTGGAACCTCCGACTGTGCCGAGTCAGCGCTGAGTCCATACAATAACACTGTGACCTGAGCTGAGCTGAGCTGGCACCGGCTCAGAACCTTTGTCCAAACCCTCAACAGCAAGTGTGTCGTAAACCGTGAGTTTTAAACCTGCCGGTGCATTTTTAAAGATTTATCGTCAACAAGTAAAAGATAAATATGAATGAGTGAATAAAAGAAACTCTCTGAACGTCGATAAAAAACACCTGTCGACACCTGCTTCTCTTTTTTATTCCTTTGTTTGCGATGAAATAATTCACAGTATATATTTCTTTTTTGAGTAGTGAGTAGGTACTCCGGGAAACGGGATTTCTCCTTTAATAAATCCATGAAAATTCAATAGAAATTGAGACGCTTTAGAATGGAAACCTACACTATGTATATCCAATATATACAAATATATACATATTTACTGTATATATGTGTATAAATATATACATATATATACACATATACGTATATATATGTATATATATATATATATATACTGTATATATATATCTAGATATATACAGTTGAAACCAGAAGTTTACATACACTATACAATAACAATTTGGGAAAGCCCAAATGAAGATGTCCTGTCTTTGTAAATTGCACCCAAGGATGAACCAGACTTGTCCACAATTGTCTTATGATTTCTTTTGTCTTTCCCATGATGTTACACAAAGGAACAGTGTGTTTCAGGTGTGTCTTAAAATACATCCACAGGTGTGTCTCTAATGAACTCAAATGTTGTCAATAAACCAGAATCAGAAGCTTCCAAAGACATGACATCTTCATTTGGGCTTTCCCAAATTGTTTAAAGGCATAATAATCTTAGTGTATGTAAACTTCTGACTTTGTCATGTCAGACAGGGAGAAAAAAAAGCATATGTGTCTTTTTAAATAGTGTATGTAAACTTCTGGTTTCAACTGTGTATATATACATATATATATTTATATATACACATACTCCTTTAAGTGATTTGTCGACATTTTTCCAGGTTTTACTTCTGATTTTGTGTGTTTTTGTTTAAAAAAAATCCATAATTTAATAATAAATGTCTGTTTCACCTCCTTTGAATCAAACGAGCTGTTACAGAAATGTTAAAATATGACTGTTGTCCCATATTTGTCGTGACAATGAGGTGATGATAGTTTTGCTGGTTCACAGGTTGTGAAACACCGACTTCTCACTTTACATTCATTTATCCGTTGTCGTGGTTTCTTGTTTGAGTAAGTGCAGCTTTTAAAAAGAGTGAAACAAACAGAGTAAATGTTGTTCCAGGTGATCCAGGTCGTTGGACTGATGTCGTCATGAAACGCTCGAAACCCTCGTGTTAGAACAAAAACAGCAACTTCACAGAAACATTTAGAGAGAAAAGTCGGACGCGTGGTTTTAATTTCACGCTTTGAGCGTCGTACAAACGCTCGCTGACGGAGACTCCATCATCGGCTCTAATCTTTCCACCGCAATAAACTCCACAATCTGTGTTTCCTCTGACACAGTAACGGTGTCAGTCATGTGACGCATGGCCCTGTACACACACACACACACACACACACACACAGTTTACAGTCGAGTGAAGAGAAACTTGGTTTAATCCTGAAGATTCAGTCGATTTATCTGAACTTGTTATTAAAGATGAAAAGATCAGAGATGAAGAGACTTTTCACACAAAAATACATCAACATTCATTTCAAAATAAAATCCGGGTTCGCAAAGGAACATTTTTTTTTTTAAATCTCATTAAACAGACACAGGTCATTGAAAGTTCTTGAATTTTGTGCAGTAAAGAATGTTTGTATGTTACAACGCCACCTACAGTCCTGGCCCTGCAGTGCTTGATGTGACTGTCTCTCAGCTTAAAAGTTTGAGTTTTGATTTTCATTAACAAAGACCTGCACACCTGCACTGCTACAGAGAACAAAGGTTAAAGTGGATGAGATCGGTTTACAACCAGTTTACAGCGTTCCCACGGTCCTTGAAATCCTTGAACGTTTTTGAATTAAAAAAATCAAGGTCTTTTAAAGTTTTTGAATATTGCCCTAAGTATGCAAATAGCCATTATTTGACAAATATAAAACATTTTGAAATATTCAGTTGAAAAAATGGTTTATCTGGAATTTCTAGTTTCAGTCCGACTTTAACAGATTAAAACTCAGATTAACAGTCATTTTACAATGTTTTCTCCATTATTTAAATATAAAATTGTGATTTTCTGTCTGACAGATATTAAATATATTTCACAATTCAAATTAAATCGTGACATAAAGGTGTTTTAGTTTCAGTCCAATGTTCACTGTAAAACATTTAAAACCTGATGTTTCCAGAATAAACAAAACCCTGAGGCTGAAAAAGCTTCTGATCTGTTCTCTGTCAACGATGACATATTCATATTCACTGCAGCAGCAGCAGCAGCAGCAGCAGAATCAGCAGCAGCAACAGGATCAGCAGCAGCAGACACTGTCCCTCTGCTCTGAGGACACATTTACTTGAGGCTGAGACGACTGGAGAGTTAAAGCTTCTTCGAGCTGTCTCGCATGTCTCTGTCTCACTAATGCGTTAACGTGTCTCAGTCTCGCTGATGCGTTCACGTGTCTCTGTCTCACTGATGCGTTCACGTGTCTCCGTCTCACTGATGCGTTCACGTGTCTCTGTCTCACCGATGCGTTCACGTTTCTCCGTCTCACTGATGCGTTCACGTGTCTCAGTCTCGCTGATGCGTTCACGTGTCTCTGTCTCACTGATGCGTTCACGTGTCTCCGTCTCACTGATGCGTTCACGTGTCTCCGTCTCACTGATGCGTTCACGTGTCTCAGTCTCGCTGATGCGCTCACGTGTCTCTGTCTCACTGATGCGTTCACGTGTCTCCGTCTCACTGATGCGTTCACGTGTCTCCGTCTCACTGATGCGTTCACGTGTCTCTGTCTCACTGATGCGTTCACGTGTCTCCGTCTCACTGATGCGTTCACGTGTCTCCGTCTCACTGATGCGTTCACGTTTCTCCGTCTCACTGATGCGTTCACGTGTCTCTGTCTCACTGATGCGTTCACGTGTCTCCGTCTCACTGATGCGTTCACGTGTCTCCGTCTCACTGATGCGTTCACGTGTCTCTGTCTCACTGATGCGTTCACGTGTCTCTGTCTCACTGATGCGTTCACGTTTCTCCGTCTCACTGATGCGTTCACGTGTCTCTGTCTCACGGATGCGTTCACGTGTCTCTGTCTCACTAATGCGTTCTGTTCTTCTTCTACATGATTAAACCAACAGCAACAGCAACAGCAAACATTTCCTAGTATTTAAGGTTGAATAGATTCATGAGCGGTCGTGAAGATGATGAGACTTTAAATAAAGTTTCCAGTGCAGAAGCAGAAGAAACGGTCGATGAAAAACAGGCTCAGGTTCTGTCGTTAGTGAAGCTGTCGATGTCGGTGGATGAGCATTGTCTCGTCATTGTGACGCTCGGTGTAGAAATGTTTATTTGCAGAGAGCTGCTGGCAGTTGTTATGGTTACGAGTATCGAGCAATTTACAGGAGAGGAGAATGTTCACATGCAGCATCTGAAACATGTAAAAAAACATGGATATTTAAAGATACTTCTGACACACTGGGATTATATTCACACTGGGATTATACTCACACTGGGATTATATTCACACAGGGATTATATTCACACTGGGATTATATTCACACAGGGATTATATTCACACTGGGGTCTCACCGACAAGCCCCCGGCGGGCGGCCGGTGGGCGGGAGGAGGCACCGACATTTTTCGTTCTCTTTCGGTCTCGTTGCTACCGTTTATGTCGGTAATTGTGTGGTGAACTGGACTGTCCTGGTGTGAACGTGTGTGAATGTTATCTGGGTCCCCACAAGGACAGGAAGTGACTAACAGAAGGACAGGAAGTGACTAACAGAAGGACAGGAAGTGACTAACAGAAGGACAAACTTACACATAAACACAGATCCATCAATCATAATAATAACGATAATAATGAGTTTAATTAAAGCTGTGGAGGCGTCAGCTGACACACGCGGAGTATAATTCAGTTTCTTTTGTTTTCTCCTGATGATGATGATGACGATGATGATGGTGGTGTCACCTTGGACGTGACACCCTGCTGTCTCTGTGTTTCGTCTCGTGCAGCAGTGATGAGACTAATCGATGTCCACAGAGGACAAAGACAGAGTCAGAGACACTGAGAGGAAACCCTGTGCTGATGAAGCTTCACGCGGCGTCAACCTCATCTTCCTCCATGGCTTCACGTTTCCTGTGATTGTCGAGGTGGAGTGCTGCGCTCGTCCCACGCTCCTGAAGCTTTTAGCTTCAAGAACTTCTTTCCCAGATGTGTTTTCTGGATTATTACTGAAAGAGAAACAGGATGCGGCCCTCCTTGTTTTTACAGCGTGTCGACCTGCATCAGCGCTGTGATCACTGAGTCTGCTGCACACCAGCCTCCTCGTGCACACGCTCATATTCCTGCTGGGTCCTGACCAAAGCAGGGATCTCATCCATCATCTTCAGCCGCTGATCTCACTTTTCCATCCAGATGGATGAAGAGGAGTATTTAAGTCCCTCCTCCTCCACCTCCTCAGTCAGGGCTGGGCCGGCTGCCAACCGAGAGGAAGAGTGAGGACGCGGAGGTAAACTTGGCCAGAGGAGAATCCGCTGTAGTCGTCAGTGGGAACGGTTTGCTGTGAAAACGTCTCTGTATTTCCACACTTACACGGAGCAGAAGAAAGCAGGGTCAGGGTTCCACATGAGCGTCACAGGGACTGTGGGAGGAAACCACACAGGCAGGAGTGCTAACCCCTGCACCACCGTGTGTCCCCTGTTCCCATTCCATTTAGGTACAAATCTGCCCTGTGTTGTAATTTGTCTCATCTGTAGACGACTGGACTGAAGACAGAAGACAGAAGACTTCTTCACTCCAGACGCGTGAAGTTCTGACCTCTGACCTCTGACCTCTGACCCAGTTTCAGGTTGTCTCCCGTGTATTTGAACAGGAAATGTGTAAATTCAGCGATTTTGTCCACAGAAACGTTGAAATACTTACAGAAAACTCATTTATAAAAGGATCAAGTTCTTTTATCATTGTTAGTATTAACAATGATATTAACAATGTCGCCTCCCCCGACCACACGGCACAGATTTCACCTGAGTCAACGTGTGACAGAAGGTCGTTAGAGGTCACATGACTCTTCTTGTTTGTTTAGGCCGGATCAGATTATCATCAGACTGACTTTCTGAAGTTCTGGATCCAGTGGATCAGGTGCTGGTCTGTTTTATTTCATTAGAGATAAAAGTTAACCAAAGTCACAATTGTTTAAATTGTTGAAATTGTTTGGAAGAATTTAAAAGTTAAGGAGAAGTAAAAAAGAAAATAAAACACATAAAAAAAGCGCATGAATTACAGTAGAGAGAACGTAATAGGACAAGTAAATCATTTTAGTTTTCAAAGCACTAAAAGAAATAAAAGGAAAATAAAAAATCTTTTCACTAAACTTACACGTGCATTACTGTGGAAGTTCAGTTTTCTTCCCCGGGGTTAAGAGTTCCTCGTGGGGAGTCTGAAAATAATATTTCAAATGAAAGGAAGTTGTATGTTTTAGTTCTAATGGTGAAACGAATAGAAAACATGTTTCCAGCTTTCAGATGTCCTTTGTTCCCACGTGATGCCCGAGGTGATAATGAGCAGCTGCTGCTTCAAATTAAAGTCTTTTGTGTAAGAAGTCGACCCTCCTGAAGGGATAATGTGTTTTTAGTCTGCAGTGCTTTTATTTTGGAGGTTTGAGGCAGAAACGTTTGAGTTTTACTGCGATAATCGAGGGAATGTGACGTCGTCATGTTTTTCAACTTCTCTCAGTGAACAAACACATCTCTGGCTCCCCCACAGTCGGTGAAAGGTATTGATTGTTACAAGTCACTCTCAGCTCACTTCTTGGCATTAAACCAGGCACTGGGCGGAGTTAACTTGAGTTAAACACAAAGCTCAGTCCAGCTTCACTTGGAACACTGAACTTTACTTTCATCTTTTTCTTTGAATAGAATCCGTTAAAGTTCATGGTGACGGCAGAATACTGAGCACACGACACCGAACATCAGCCAAGTTTAAATTTGGCTCGTCGTCCTCGTCGTCGTCACTGAGTCAACGCTAACTAGCGTTAATGAGCAGCATCAGCTAATGAAGCGCTCGCCCACAGTCAGCGGTGAAAGAGACTCTGCTAATAACCCAAATTAGAACTGTCTCATTTTTACTCCCCGGTGCAGCAGGAGGTCTGGACTCCTGAAAGACACCAGAGGGAGGGACTGAGGACGAGGCTCAGTCAGGATCTGCTGTGCTGGTTCTGGTCCGGATCCATTAGTTCAGGATCGTGACGAGTTTTCTGTCTTTGCCAAATTTGACAGGAATTCCCTGGAGATATTTCATTGTTGTTTTTTATATTTTATTCTTTCACACTTGAGTGTGTGCGCTGGTTCTTGGGCTCCTGGTGCAGTTGTCGGCTTGTGAATACTAATGTGTTGTTTCTCTCTTTTTGTTGTCTTAACATGGCTGCGCGTAGCTAATTACACCTAGTGCGACTAATGAAGTTGTTTTAATTTCACAGCTGCTTTGACTTTGTTTTGTCTCAGTCCCTAAAAGTCTGGGTTTTAGCTTGGTCTCTAATTTAGGTCCTGATCTTATCTTGGTACATTCTGGTCTTGGTCTCAGTGTTGATGACAAAATGATTGTTAGTGTTTCTCATTGTGCCGGAATCTGTCAATTAAAACCTGAACATTCCTTGGTCTGTGTTCCAAGACGGGTCAGGTGGGTTAGCGACGCGACTGAGGACAGTCCGCTCGGATCCACAGAGGGTCCACGGCAACCCCCGGTGAGGGGGGCAGTCGCGAGGTCCGGGCGAGGGTTCACTGTAAACCACCATCGCCCCGAGACCATCGGTGGAGGAAATGTCATTTTCACAACTTCTGTGTGACACTGTTGTCGCCATCAATTCATGAAAAAGAACTGCTGAAAAGTTGAAATATGGAGATTAAAGGTTTCTGCACAACAACAATCTCCAATACTTACTGACCGAAATGAATTTGTTAAAGGACTATACTTAAGACTAGAGACTAGACTGACTAAAACTGTCTAAAACTATCACATATACAAATGACTTAAACTAATAAGCATTTCAAAAGTCTCAGTCAGTGTGGTCTTGGTCTTGTTGTGTTCTTGGTCTCGTAGTGGTCTTGGTATTGTTGTGGTCTTGGTATTGTTGTGGTCTTGGTCTTGTTGTGGTGTCTGTCTTGTTGTGGTCTCGGTATTGTTGTGGTCCTGGTCTTGTTGTGGTCTTGGTCTTGTTGTGGTCTTAATCTTGTTGAAGTCTCGGTATTGTTGTGGTCTTGGTCTCGTTGTGGTTTTAGTCTCGTTGTGGTCTTGGTCTCGTTGTGGTCTTGGTCACGGTTGTGGTCTTGTTGTGGTCTTGGTCTCGTTGTGTTTTTGGTCTCGTTGTGGTCTTGGTCTTGTGGTCTTGTTGTGGTCTTTGTCTCGTTGTGGTCTCTGTCTTGTTGTGGTCTCGGTCTTGTTGTGGTCTTGGTCTCGTTGTGGTCTTGGTCTCGTTGTGGTCTTTGTCTCGTTGTGGTCTCGGTCTTGTTGTGGCCTTGACCACAACACTGTGATCAAGGACGACAAGGTGAATCTGGTTCAGTGCCAGGATTCATGGAATCACTTAAAGATCATCTTTGATCAGACGGCTTGATTTGAAGTTTTGTCATGATTCCAAACGCGATGATGTCATCAGTCAGGGGAAAGAAAGAAGAGCCTGAACAACAGTCCACAGTGATTCATGTGGTCCACAGTGACAACATGAAGGTCCACAGGATGAAGGTGTGGGAGGTTTCACCTGTGGAGTGGTGAAAAATAACTCCCCATCATTGATTCTTCAGAAACTTTGATTTCCAGCGTTGCTTCACTCACAGTGATGTTGAGACGTGTGGACGTTTTCAGGTTTCTCTTTTCTTCTCCTCTTCCTCGGGTGTTTTTAAAAAGGCGATGTGAACTTAAATGAGCTGAACAACGTTGTCTTGTTCCTCGTCGTGTCAGGTTTTCTACGGTGATGCAGAGAAATGAACACACACTGCTCTCACTGCAGGAGAGCAGCAGATAACATCATTTATTTACTCTGATCCTTGTTGCTGCACAAGTGTCAGCACCTGAGATTCATTCAGTCCTCTGGGCTTTAAATCACTCTTCTATTTATATTTGACTTCTTCTTCTTCTTCTTCTTCTTCTTTGTTGTTGTTGTTGTCGTCGTTGTCGTTGTTGTTGTCGGCAGGATTAGTGATTGTTGAGTCTCGGCTGTCGTGTACGGTGGCCTGGAAGTGCAAACCATTATAAAACAAATGAACAAAAAGTAAAATCCTCAGGGAAACAGATGCACCAGTGAGCAGACTTGTGTTGACATTACAACGTTGATTGTATTTTGTAGAATGAACGTTTTGGTAAAAGTTTGATTTAAGAAAAAAGCTGAATCAGTGGCTCTTATTTTGAAAGCCAGGTTAAGGTTGGCTGTTGTGTATGAAGAACAGTCTGGTAACTGGTTTGTGTTTGTCTCCTAACACAGTGCAGATGTTAGGTTGTTACTCACCATCATTTAAATGTTAAACTTTATTTTATGCATAAATAGTAAATAAAAGGATGCATGACGGTGATCTCCTCATGTCACTTTACACTTATTATTAAGGTTATTATAGAATACAGTGTGTGTGTGTGTGTGTGTGTGTGTGTGTCTGTCCTGCTCACCCATGCCATAAAAATGTTGCTGTTGTTATAATTGTGTAATATTCAGTAGGTTTGGTTGAGCGTGTGCTGTGTTTGGATAGTTAAGCATTCCCGGCGTTCCCGGCGTTCCCGGCTGAAAAGCGTTGTTGTAGCTTTTAATGTGAGTGAACTGAAGCAGTTCTGAGGCTAATGTGGAACCAAGGAAATGAGCTTGTGTTTGTTTAAATGCACACGATGTCATTCCTATACAGTATGTTAGTGCATCCTGCAGTTATGAGGAGCATCAGCATCTCCTTTTAAGCGTTATTAGTCATTAAAAGTTATTATTTAAGTATATGACAAATGCCCAAATGAATTCATACTCTTTTTTTATTTTAAAAGCTTGAGTTTGTGAGTGATCAGCTGAAGTTTGTGTCTTCATCTGCCTCCTCCTCCTCCTCCTCCTCCTCCTCCTCACATTCTCTCTCATTTCTCCTGCAGGTCTGGCTTTAGAGTGCAGCATTATGCTTTCACATGTCATTTATACAAACAGCTAATCGTCATGCATAATGCAGCGAGGCAAGTGTGGAAACGAGCTCACGGGCTCCGGGTAATGCTAATTGAATTTGAAGATGAAGTATCTTGTAGACAAACTGTTAGTGACTTCTTCCTGTGCTATAATTACTCATGTTAAATGAGGGTGAAAGCATGCAACAATGTTAATGCCTTCCTCCTGCAAACAAATATGCTGCTTACATTTCAAACCCCAACAATACTCTGCATGATGCAAACTCTGCAGCAGCTGCTTCAGTATTTCAATCTGAGACAATGAAACATCTGAGCTGCTGCAACAAGTAAGATATCAGTCACTTTATTAAGGTGCATGTTGTGAATTCAACAAATCTGATGGTTTCCCTTCGTTTCTCCTCATTAACAATGATTTAAAGCGGAGATTGTCCAGTTTGTGTTGATTTCACTGCAGCTCACTCACTCACTCACACACGTCGCGCTTTGAGTCGCACACTTCTCTAATGAACACACAGAAATCTCCTCCACATTCTACAAAAGCCAATTAGACCCGAGTGTCATTTTCCACAACCACCTAATGTCAGTGCACACTGCTGCCAGCTCATGCATCAGTCCAGCTGTGTGTCAGACGAGCACAAGAAAAAACAGCCTCAGTGTCGCAGCTAATAAGGCTTCTGTGAACACAACACACACACACACACGCGCACACACACACGCACACACACACACACACGCGCACACTCACACCTATTCAATCTAAACATTAGTCCAGTTAAAGAAGAAGAAGATTAACCCAGAGTAAGTCTCATCCCAATGAACATCTCTGTACCTAATGCTTCTAGAAAACATAGATTTCTGACATGAACACAATCCGCATGTGAGCGTGTGCATCAGGGTTTTGGACTCTTACCTCTAAACGATGCTAATCTAGCGTCGTTTAGAGGTAAGAGTCCAAGTCCCGTCTTTGACGACTTCTCCTGAGCTGAAGTAACATTCAACATCCACAGGGACGAGATTACTGCAAGTGCAACTGTAAATATGTGCAAGCAAGACAGTGGACAGTCGTATCTTTAACCAGTCAAAACACACCAATCAACCACCTCTAACCAACACACTGATCTATCAACCAACTAACGAGCCAAACAACCATCCTGCTCTATTGTCCTCGATCGAGTAAAAGCTGAAACGATGAAACATTAAAACCTCATTTCTCTACTTTGTAAAAAACAGGATTGAACAAAAACAAATCTGTCTTTTCTCTTTTCATTTTTGTCCAAATCCAAAAGCTCGCACTAATAAACCAACAGTTTATCTCTTCATGAAGGTAATGACAACAATTTTGTCTATGATTCAAAAAGCAGATTACCATCTGTGTGTGTGTGTGTGTGTGTGTGTGTGTGTGTGAGACTTCATTTTCTCTTTATCTGCCACAAAGTAGAGAAGCATTTCTAAATGAATGTTTCTGCTGCAGAGATAAGTGGAGATAGATGTATTTGCTGTTGGAGATAAAAGTTCCAGTGTGGTCATCGGTGCTACTTTTCTGCCGGATGCTGTTCACGATCACATTTATACTCGTGCTGTCCGTTTATTACATGTTATTAACGACGTTAACACAAATCCATTTAACTACAACACCACACTGGATCAAGCGAGACCGGAAACACAACAACAGGCACGCTGCACACACTTGTTTGGGCTAAAGAGTAGTAGCTAACGTTGTGTTTGGAGTGGATGGCGAGCGCTGTGCGTTAACTATGACATTAATGTGATTAATCGTGAGTTAACTATGACATTAATGCGATTAATCGTGAGTTAACTATGACTGACATTAATGCGATAAATCGTGAGTTAACTATGACATTAATGCGATTAATCGTGAGTTAACTATGACTGACATTAATGCGATTAATCGTGAGTTAACTATGACTGACATTAATGCGATTAATCGTGAGTTAACTATGACATTAATGCGATTAATCGTGAGTTAACTATGACATTAATGCGATTAATCGTGAGTTAACTATGACATTAATGCGATTAATCGTGAGTTAACAATGACATTAATGCGATTAATCATGAGTTAACTATGACATTAATGCGATTAATCGTGAGTTAACTATGACATTAATGCAATTAAACGCGAGTTAACTATGACATTAATGCAATTAATCGTGAGTTAACTCTGACATTAATGCGATTAATCACTATTAAATATTTGAATGGTTTGACAGCACTAAAAAGAAATTTAAAAGAAAAATAGTCTCTTTTTACTGTTGTGTTTTGCTTTCCTTTGGCCTTTGTCCTCTCTGTGACTTTGACCTGGAGGTAATCAACAACAAAAGGTCATCAGACCTGTGGCTCTGAGCCCAGTCCTCAGAGATAAAGGTCAGTGGTGCAGGACGAGGCAAAGCTGACCCGAGTCTTCATTTCTGAAAGCCTCGGGTAACAAGTAGAAGAGGGACCAGTGTGTAAAAATACTGCCATAGTCTCCAGCTTTACTCAATATTCTGCTGTGGCCGCAGTGTTTTTTTTCTGCTAACTATTGAAAGTGATTTGAATGAGTCACAATAGTCCAGGTGATGCGAGTCAAATGCATGAATACAGGCTTCTGCTCCTGAAATGAAAGAGATGTGTGAGCTGACAGATGACTATCTCTGTACCAGGAGCGAGCAGTTAGCATTCACACCACCTGCGATTATGACTTCTCTGTCCCTGTGCTGTATTATTTCACTTTTATCTGCACTTTACGTGAGAAAAGTCTCTTTATCCACCAAGGGCTTTATATCTGCCTGCCAATGAAAAGTGAAATAGTAGAGGATGGATTTTTGTAGCCTGTGCAAATGAGAAAGACTCAAGTTATGGATCTCAAAAATAATGGGACATTTAGAATAGATACAAATGTGTGATTAATTGTGATTGATCGCGAGTTAACTGTGACATTAATGCGATTAATCACGATTAAATATTGTAATCATTTGACAGCACTAGTTTATATGTATATATATATATATATCTATATACATATATATATATATATATATATATATATATGTATAAATAAATCACTTGTCAGACTTTCTGTGACATCACCAGAATCTCCAGAATCACTGATAACTGATTAATCAGTTACACGTTTTTTTTTTCTGTGATTTCCTTGTCGGCGTTTGAGAACATCATCATTTCCAGATTTTACTCGACAGATTAATGGATTAATCTAAATCTAATCTGAACTCTGTTCCACTGAGAACCACAGAGTGGAGTGTGAATGTGTCGCGCTGAAGGCTGACGACACACAGACCACACACTCCACTCCAGCTTTCTTTCCAGTCAATGATTTTAATGTGCTCCCACTTGTGAGACGGGGTTAGGGTTAGTAACTGCAGTTCATCTTCAGAAGCTCAGTTTGAAAGCCTCACTGCAGCCTTTCACAGAAGAGAGAAGTCATTCAGGAATTCTCTGAGGCATCTTTCAAGTGCTTTATCCGGGATTTGACTTTCCTCTGGAATTCTTTTTGGAGATGTGAGCTCACATTTCAGCCACTTGATCCATGGCCTGGTTCTTTATGTTCCTGCCTGAGCGTCTTCACTGTAACTGCAGGTTAAAGAAAGATGAACGCTGAATAAAAGCTTCAGACGAGATTGATTTAATATTTCACTTTCATTTGCTGCTCCTTTTTTTTTTCCATCTAATCAAAACGTCCTTATTGATCATCGGTGTCTTTAAAAAGTCTTTAATAGACAGAAACTTTATTAAGGACCTTTAATTCATAATGGCAGAAAAAACAAACAAAAACAAACAATGAGCTAAAATGTGTGTCTGGATGAGATGGATGCTAACGTAATGCTAACGTAATGCTAACGTAACGCTAACGTGCTTATCTTCATATTTACTGCTAACTGCTTCGGTGTAAGCCGCCGTGCTGAGCTTAGTGCACTTACTTATATCTTCATTTTTTTTTGCACAAAACACAAAGAAGTTTAGCTGCTAATTCTAATGTTTGAAGGTAAATGAAAACCTTCTTGCTCCTGTTGATCTAAATCCTTCCAGTCGTATTCTGCTGTGATTCCTCACTCTGAACAACAGCTGCTGGGATTTCAGATTCTATTTTCCATCGTTCTCTTTTTCACAGCGCTGCATATTATCCCCGTTTGTCCAAACTACACCGACCCTGTCTTTACCTGAGACGTGTGCTCAGAAAGAAATGAACACAAGGAATTCTCTTTCACATGTGTGTCGTTTACCTCTCAGCTGTTTGTTTGCTCAGTTTAAACTTCAACCTTTCATTAATTGGTTTTTGAAGTGGATTCATTCCCCTGAGATGGCGTTATAGTGCTCAATATTCATTGGCGTGCATGTATCAGAGAGTCAGCAGCACCTCCTCCTCCTCCTCCTCCTCCTCCTCCTCCTCCTCCTCCTCCTCCTCCTCAGAGACGTGGGGAAACAGTGGGTGCTTTCTCCAGAGAACAGACAGCCATATTCATTAGGATATTCATGGGTGCAGAGCGGCGGCTGAGAGCACCTCAGTGGCATCGAGTATGCAGAGCAACAGTTAAAGCAGAAAGGATAGAGCTATAGAGCTGCAGGAGTTACACAAACACTGCATCACATTAACTGATATTTCTGCCCAATTAACCGCCGTCCGATCCGTTTGTCCTTCTGTGCGAGTTATGGTTCTGAGTCGTTACCCTCGGTCTTTAGCTCGGCCATTAGCGTGCTCATTTTTAGACTTTCTGTCTAAACTGCACTCCACAGCACAAAGACTGCATGTGGTTGGGGGGTTTTTAAATGGCAGACAGAATATGTATTTTAAAAATAATTCCTATGGATGTAATCTGCAGCTCCTTCAGATTAAATCACAAGCGTTTCAGAACAAAGAAGCTGCTGCTGCTGCTGCTGCTGCTGCTGCTGCATCGTCGTGCCGCCTCTATTTTTGTATTCATTTATTTTAAAAGCTTCTGTTTGTGGATTTATTCTCTGGGTGGATATGGAATCCAGGAGATGTCCTCGATCCACACAAATACAGGCACATTAATGCATACAAGAGCAGGCAGAGCAGTACACCCCCATACAATCCTCCTACGAGCCCTCTCCTCACCGACAGTAGCATTGTGTAATTTAAAGTATGTGGTGGATGTTGCTCACGGTTCCTCGCACTCATCAGTTGCCTGCTGACAGTGATGCTTGTGCGTGAGTGAGGACAGATCACCATCACTCACTGTGTCGGGGGGAGAGCCTGAAACACGCTCCTTCAGTCCGTCCATAAAAAGCAATCTGTTGTTTTCTATCTGTGTGACAATCAGTGCAACAATTAACTCGTGACATTATGCATTATTTATTTATTTATTAAGTCAAGGAACTGTACACAAACAAAGCAGAAACCGTTACAATACACACTCACACACAGGGACGCGAGACAAGAACGTCTCAGTATTTGGACAAAGTTCCCTCACTAACATTTTTGTGCTCGGGAATCTGCACAGAATTGTACCTTTAAAGAGTACAAGTACACAGTACATGTGTGTACAAGTACACACATGTACTGAATTATCAGCACTTTTATTTTTAAGTCTGTATTATAGAGAGAAAAGAAACCCAGCAGTTCACTTCTGACAGAACCAGACTCACAGATGTGCAGCATCTGCTTCTGAATCAGTTATGACGTGTTAATAGTACTACAATACTACAATAATAGTACTACAATCACATTTATACACGCAGTAGCATATACTGATGAAAAGACATGATGCTGATATCACTTTTATTCATAGCAGAAGAATGATGTCAATACTACCACTGCTGTTAATATCATAATAGCAGCATCGCAACTGCATCTGGATCCTGAATCCTAGATGAGGAGGGAGGGAGGGAGACAGACAGGGAGGGAGGGAGGGAGAGACAGACAGAGAGGGAGGGAGAGACAGACAGACAGAGAGGGAGAGACAGACAGAGATGGAGGGAGAGACAGGCAGAGAGGGAGGGAGAGACAGGCAGAGAGGGAGGGAGAGACAGACAGACAGACAGAGAGGGAGGGACAGGCAGAGAGGGAGGGAGAGACAGACAGACAGAGAGGGAGAGACAGACAGACAGAGAGGGAGAGACAGACAGAGAGGGAGGGAGAGACAGACATACAGAGAGGGAGGGAGAGACAGACAGAGAGGGAGGGAGAGACAGACAGAGAGGGAGGGCAGGAAAGGGGAGGGAAAGAACAAGGTTAATGACATGTAATAAAGTCATATTCATAACCTGAGTCTGAGAGAGAGAGAGTGAGTGTGAGGGAGTGAGTGTGAGAGAGTGAGTGTCAGAGAGTGAGTGTGAGGGAGTGAGTGTGTGTGTGGGAGGGAGTGTGAGAGAGTGGGTGTGAGGGAGTGAGTGTCAGAGAGTGTGTGAGGGAGTGAGTGTGTGTGAGAGAGTGAGTGAGTGTGTGTGAGAGAGTGGGTGTGAGGGAGTGAGTGTCAGAGAGTGAGTGTGAGGGAGTGAGTGTCAGAGAGTGAGTGTGAGGGAGTGAGTGTCAGAGAGTGAGTGTAAGGGAGTGAGTGTGTGTGAGAGAGTGTCAGAGAGTCAGTGTGAGGGAGTGAGTGTGAGAGAGTGAGTGTGAGGGAGTGAGTGTCAGAGAGTGAGTGTGAGGGAGTGAGTGTGTGTGAGAGAGTGAGTGAGTGTGTGTGAGGGAGTGAGTGTCAGAGAGTGAGTGTGAGGGAGAGAGTGTCAGAGAGTGAGTGTGAGGGAGTGAGTGTGTGTGAGAGAGTGAGTGTGAGAGAGTGAGTGTGAGGGAGTAAGTGTCAGAGAGTAAGTGTGAGGGAGTGAGTGTGTGTGAGAGAGTGAGTGTGAGAGAGTGAGTGCGAGGGAGTGAGTGTCAGAGAGTGAGTGTGAGGGAGTGAGTGTCAGAGAGTGAGTGTGAGGGAGTGAGTGTCAGAGAGTGAGTGTGTGAGAGAGTGAGTGTGAAAGAGTGAGTGTGAGAGAGTGAGTGTGAGGGAGTGAGTGTCAGAGAGTGAGTGTGAGGGAGTGAGTGAGTGTGAGAGAGTGAGTGTGAGAGAGTGAGTGTGAGGGAGTGAGTGTCAGAGAGTGAGTGTGAGGGAGTGAGTGTGAGGAAGTGAGTGTCAGAGAGTGAGTGTGAGGGAGTGAGTGTCAGAGAGTGAGTGTGTGAGAGAGTGAGTGTGAGAGAGTGAATGTGAGAGAGGGAGTGTGAGGGAGTGAGTGTCAGAGAGTGAGTGTGAGGGAGTAAGTGTGAGGAAGTGAGTGTCAGAGAGTGAGTGTGAGGGAGTGAGTGTCAGAGAGTGAGTGTGTGAGAGAGTGAGTGTGAGAGAGTGAGTGTGAGAGCACCATAGAATTTCCTCCAGCAGTAAGACCTGGTCCAGGTTCCCCTGAACCAGGTCTAACTTTAAGTACATTTTTAAGTGTAACTTTAAACACAGAGCGAGTGTCTGCTGTTCACACTCAGTAAACCTGTATTTGAAAACACAAGTGATCTGATGATGATGAGGTGAAACTAGTTCTTTGTGATGGGACCTGATCATTAGGTGCTTTGTACGTGAGGAGGATTTTAAATTGAACTCTAGTTTTTCTTGTGACATCTTTTTGATGCTTTAATGATCATTTTTGCTTCTTTAATCAGAGTCTGAACACACAGGAGTGTCAGGACCCTCTGGTAACTGCTTTTGTTGTATTGTTCTGATGTTAGTTTGAATATGACTTCTTCAGCTGGAAATGAGAGCCTTTATGAATGTTTTATTGTCATATACGACAGTTCTTCAACGAGTTGAAACCCCAATGAAATTGAAACTGTTCAACTCGAGGAACGAGTCCTTAATACATTTGTAATAAATGAACAATCACGAGCTCTTTCACAAATGCAAATGAGTCTTCGGTGATTCCCGGCTAATTTAGTCTAGTCAATAAACCAAGACATATGAACATTGTCCATTTTCTAATTTCTAGCTCTTGAATAATTAATGATTCTGCTAAAACATGGAACAAGATGGAGTCAAAGAGCTCAACACAGTGAAACAGGAGTCAAGGGAATGTTTTAATGCATCTACTGCCTCATGAAACATTTGGTAACCAGATTGTTTTGTTTTTGCATTATTTAAATGAATGAAAACTAGTAAGTAAATTAGCATGATATTTCCAGACTGGATTTTTTTTAAAGTGCATTTTATAACTGAGTTCAATTTATAAACTCCTTGAAAAAAAACACCTTTATTCTTAAACTGAAATTGTAAAGAACAAAATCTGACCACGTCTAAAATATAATATATGATATATTAATACAAGTATCAAACACAGTCCACAGGCATGCTAGTTGTGTTTAGTGCTAACATTACCATACTAATGTGATTACGATGACACAGCTAACATGCTAACATTTACTCTCATGTTCATATTTTATATTTACCAGCATTAAAGACAAAGTAGAGTAACTGCTTATTAGCATATTATTAGCTTTGCTAGTAGTTACAAAAACAGATTATTAGCACGTTAACGTATCAAACTGATTCTACAGGCATGCTAGCAGCTCTGTGTGACACGGCTATCTGGCTAAAACTAGCTCTTGTCTTCATATTTATTAGCATTAAATACAAAGCAGGCTAACTGCGTATTAGAATGTCATATAAAAAAATAGTGTAGCACGTCTATTAAAGTATTAAATACAGTCGACAGCAGAAGTGGCCCTTTGAGTTTAATGCTAATATCACAGTCAATGTTAACATGATAATGACAATGCTAATATGCTAATGTTTAGTCACTAAACACAAAGTAGGCTAACCACTTATTAGAATGTCATTAGTTCAGCCAAGTCATTTTAATTACATTTCAGTCTTTAATTTAGTGACATACAAATGTGTATATTTAAAGAGATCAACAAAAAATAAACATTTCCAAAGATGCATTAACTTACCATCATTTATCATAGTGTGTGTGTGTGTGTGTGTGTGTGTGTCTTCATCAGTGCTCAGGCTAATATTAGGCACCAGATTAAAGGTTAGACTCCACACAAATATCATCATCATCACACGCTAATGAGTTGAAACACCTGAACTTATCATGTTGACACATACACTATGATTTGATTCGCGTCTCACTGTCTTGTTGTGTTGTAAAGTGGGAGTAGTCAAAGTGATCTATGTTAATTATAGCTCTAAAATAAAGGTTAATGATAGTCATTTAAATGTCATTTCATGAATGATTGTGTCAAGCTAATGAAACTCGGGAGGAAAAAGGAAAAGAATTCTTCCTTCCTTTAGTTGCTGAATGTGTCAATGTGACAACTCAGAGAAGCATTTACACACATGTGTGAAGAGCAGTGGCTGAAATCTTGATGTGGTTTTTTTGGGAAGGATTTTATGTTCTGTGCCGCACTTACAATTTCTTTTGTTGAAACAGAGTCCAAACATAAAAACAGCCCAAAGTCCATGTTAGAGTTGAAGCCTTTTATCAATATGACGCTGACATGAACGCTACATTGCTTTTTGGCTTGTGTAATTTGTTTTTATGGAGTGAGACAGTGGAAAGGTTGTTCTCTGTAAATGTAAATACAACAGTGGCAGATCTTTGGTTGTTTTGTGGCGCAGTGAAACATGGACGTCACTGGTCTGACTGATGTGGAGTTTGGGGAAGGTTCCATCTCTTGTTCTGTGTCATAGTGAAAGACAGTCAAGGCTACGCCTCGGACGCCTCCTGACAGGAAGTCTGGCATGTTTTTGTTTTTTTTGTTTGTGGACGTTGACCAATGACAACGTAAGGAACGTAAACAAACAACATGGTGAAACAATTAAGACAAATGAAAAGTATGTTCCTGAACATGTAGGCTGCAGGATCCAGATCCAGTTTCAAGGCTATTATTATTATCATTAGCAGTCATTACAATTATTACACTATAATGAATGCATTTTTTTCAGTATAAATCTCTGCTGCTGCCTGCATGAATGACATTATTGTAGAATTATAAACATGGCGTAACTGATGCAGAAATGTGGATACAATGAGCGATTAACGCTAAGCAAGAGAGAGAAAATGACAACATGATGCCTGGGAAATGAAAATTCCAAGACCTCTGTCTCACCAAAGAAAAATGACAAACACTGACTTTGACCAACGTCCCAAGGACAATCACTTGTCCACATGGAGAGCATGCTGCAAATCAATAAAAGTGGACGCTATGGACGAAGCTCTTAAGCTGTGTCACCACTTTCTGTCCTTGAATTTGAGGGAATTGGTCCTTGAATTTTATGTCAACCAAAGTTTGAGAACCCTGAGTAAATGACTGCTTTGTCATAGCTTGTACACGAGTGTTTGACGCTCCAGTTTATTTACAGTTGCCTGTTGCCAACATTCCTCCGTGTCTCCCAGACCTTCGTCAGGAGGCGGGTCAGAGTTCATCTCCTCAGCCCACAGCTGCTGTTCTCCACTGGGTCTTTGTTTAGCAGATGATTAACATGCTGGTGAAGGCAGCGAGGCGTTGGAACAACTGAGCGAACACCTCTGATAGAGAGATAGTTAGAGAGATACTGGCCTCAGCAGCTAAACAAGACCATGTCCAGCACAGGGATCTGATGCTAGCGTCATTAGCAGAGAGGCGTTAATCTCCTCCAGCAGATGTTGAGTCATTGGTGAGGTAATGTTGCATGAAGCCCACTTCTCCTCATCCACCAAACACGCTGCATCAGTGTGGTGACGATGAACGTTCAGGACGGGCTTCCGTTGAGGAAGGTTCTGATGTTTCCTCTGAGGTTTCCAGACCCAAACTCCACAGATACAGTGTGAAGCTGATGATCACAAAGATGGTGGCGGACAACCAACCACGCAACTGGATGAAATCCACACACCTGACAGATGTTATTTGTCACATCCCTGTCATGCTGAAGCATCCTATATATTTTCAATTTCACTGCAGGATAAAAGGATTTATTGGTTCTGTTGCTTAGTTTTTTGTTCCATGGTCAGACTTGATGTGCAGCTGTGAGGAGAGGCTGTTCTGCTGAGTCCTCACTCATCACTTCTTCATTCAGGTTGAGAGACTTTTGCCCAAAGCCATTTTTTTCCACTTCACCTCAAAGTACTGAAGAAGTTAGTGAATGAAACTCCACTTTGAATATTTGTATATACAGGTGCTGTCGTGAACAAGTATCATGTGACATGTTAGTCCTTTGACGATTATTTGTTATTACTCTAAGTCACGTGCAGCTAACAGCTAAGCTAACATGCGAGTCAGCAGTTTCCAATTCTTTAGTGTCATGATCGTTCTCTCAGGACAGTTTAGCTCGTGTCCTTCAGTCCTTCAAAACAACTTATACAGTTATACAGTAAAGCAGATGGAATCTAATGTTAAACAGAATCAGGAGCGACGTCGCACCCACAGTTCACCGTGCTTCAATTCAGAAGTCAGAATGGAAGAAGTTGTCAGCAGTTGTTTGCAAAACCAGTCGATATCATGTAAACCGTCACAAATGAAACATTAATATTTAAACTGGGAAACAATCTGAGAGAAGTCAAATAAACAGTAAGGATCAGTGTCTCATGTCGGTGTTGAGGGAGTTCCGACTACAAATAAGGCCATGCTGTGCTCACAGCGCCCTCTGCTGGACTGCGTGGTAATGCAGTCCCCAGTGAGGCCAAACATTTAGTTTTGATATATTACGAGATATGTTCAGCTACTTTGATAGTTGATTATTGCTGTGCAACATTAACAATATGTGCAATATTTTCATCTATTTTTACATCCATTTTACTTTAATCATTCCTGAACAGGATTTCATAGTTAAATTTGTACCATTTTATCTTTTCTCTTAAAACACTTGCTGCTATTTTTAGCCTGAGAAATGAGGAAGCGCCTTGTAACAAAGTCTGAGTTTAGTCTCGTCCCTTTTGGAGGGGACAGACAGTCAGACAGTCTGATGCACTTCTAGGTCATATACTTTGAGCTGAAACAGGTTTTTAGGGTTCGAGTTTGAACTTTTCACCCTCACGTTTTCCTGGATATTTGACATGTTATTAATGTGATAAACTGTGTCAGCCCCAGTGTGAATTTCTAGCTGCCCTTTCTTTTATTCTGTGTACATTGTTACAGTCTGAAGTGAGAAGAGAGGTCAAAGTGTGGTGTTTTTATCAGGGATCACAAATTCATGCCTGGTTTCTTAAAGGCTCATTTCCAGGGTCATTTGTGTATCACAGAACCATGTTTGTGTTTTCTGTAAAAATCCTCTCATTTCACTGTGAACTACGGACATTCATGGTAATATTCTGCAGCTTTTACCAATGTCAAACTCACCGTCGTCCCGTTTCGTCTCTTTTCTTATTACAATGAGACACGACTGTGCAAGGACATGCAGTAAATGGAGGACAAAGAGGTAAAAAAAATAAAAATAAAATATATACGTGCTGATCCTGCATATAGGATCCTTGGGGAAAAGAAAAGCAAGTGCAACAACAAAGACTCATGAGTGAATGTCCTGCACATGAGAGGACGCTCGTTACACGTTTTTCTGTCTGAACTCCCTGAAAAACACAAAATGAATCTGACCCACTTCTGACATTCATCAGTTTATTCAGTTCAAACAAAGTCCCCCAGTCTTTTCTAAGCGAACATTAACCTGAATTTCTCTGCTTGAATTGACATAAATATCTGAAGTGTTACCATTTAAATACCAGGTGTGGCAGTTTTAGTTAGTTTAGCATTTATGTCATAGTTAACTTGCGATTAATCGCATTATGTCATCGTTAACTCAAGATTAATCGCATTAATGTCATAGTTAACTCGTGATTAATCGCATTAATGTCATAGTTAACTCGCGGTTAATCGCATTAATGTCATAGTTAACTCGCGATTAATCGTATTAATGTCATAGTTAACTCGCGATTAATCGCATTAATGTCATAGTTAACTCGCGATTAATCGCATTAACGTCATAGTTAACTCGCGATTAATCGCATTAACGTCATAGTTAACTCGCGATTAATGGCACATTTGTATCTATTTTAAATGTCCCTTGATTTCTTTGTGTCCCATTATTTCTTCTCATTTTATGTAACGAGCTAATCCGAGCTAAAGGAGCTAGCGGTCTTCGGTGGTCTCCTCACCATGGTTCGGGGGTCTGCCAGCTTGGTTGGTAACACTGCAGACATCATGACTTGGATGTGGGGAAACAAGTGTGTGCAGCGTGCCTGTTGTTGTGTTTGTGGTCTAGCTAGATCCAGTGTGGTGTTTTTCTAACGTTACTAGTACTAAAAAGAACGTTAATCTCACGATAAAAACATTGACGCTGTTAAAATGGGTTTGTGTTAATGCCGTTAATAACACGTTAATAACACGTTAATAACCCGTTCAACTGTCAGCACTAGTAAAAACACTGTGTCCAGCCAACGTGACTCCACTGCAATATAACTTCACACATTTATATCCAAACCAATCAGTTTCCATCAGATCCCCACAGACTCCGCCCTCTTCTGTAGCCTACAGTGGAGGGGGCGATGTCGGATCAGAGGCAACCGCTCTATGACAGCAAGCTAAACTAAATAAATAGTCAAATACGTAGTTGTTTATTTACATTTCGTGAACTGAGTTCAAAAAAGTTGATATTTTTACAGCACCAGGTAAAATAATTATTACCAGAGCTTCTCAGAGATCTGAGTCCCGTCTGAATGTTTCATGTCAATAAAGATTACGGTCTGGAAAAATCATCCCTGGTAATTCTAATCCCGTGTGAATAGACCAGCAGTGTCTATGTGTTAATCCTGTTTACAGGGAGTTTTCTGCAGATTTTCAAACATGAGAAAGTATTCAGGTTTGTTCTCAGCGGTCGGACGGTCTGTGGCAAACCGAACACTGACTGCTTTAAGTTTCATGTTTAACGACAGGAAGTGGTAGCGCTGCCTAAATCGATTGGCCCCGCCCACATGTGGGAGTTTTACTGAGATTTCTTATCCTGAGTGAAGAATCAGCCATTAATATTTCAGATGTCCTGTGGTAAAATGACATGACTCCACCCACCCATGTAAAAGTAATCCTGACAGATTATGTTGACGTTGTTCCAGCTGTGTTTTATGAGAAAGACTTGAGGAATTTACTAATGCTGACTTTAAACGAAGCGTTGATATTATTTAACATTTCTGGGATGTTGAGTTTAGAGCAGAGCAGACCATAATAACCCTCCACTGCACACACGGCTGCTGCTCGTACATGAATAATTATTGTGAGTCTTCTGTAAGAAGAAGTTAAAGATCAGAGAGCAGGGATTAACGTGTCTTTATTTCCCCTGAGGGTCAATTTAACAGTCACATAAACACAAGAGTAAACACGGGCGCAGAATAAAGCAGATTACTGCAGATTACTGCAGGAATAAAAGACATTTTTAAACCTGTTTGTTCTGCATGGGTGCAGATTATATCTGTGACAGCATGAAGTGCTCCATGAGAGGATGATTCATGTACATTCATCGCTGTTGAATTCAGAGACTTTTGGAAATAACTGCATAAACTGAGCAGCAGATTTAAATCAGAACGGGATTATTCCAGAGTAATCCAGAAGTGAGGGATTACTCAGATCTAATAAAAATGAGCACACTTTTTGTTTCTATTTCTATTTCTATTGTATGTGTCTTTACTCTCTGATTATGTTTATTTAATTTGTAATATAATATTCATAAATATTAGTGTTAAAAGGTGTTATTAACATATTTATACTAATGAATTCCATGAGTATTAATAAAAAATACTGCTCTATACTATTTATGCTGTTTCTGGTCCTTGTATAATGAAAATTTTACTTGACAATAATCTGATTCTGTGTGTGTGTGTCTGTGCGCGCGTGTGTGTGTATGTGCGAGTGTGTGTCTGCGTGTGTGTGTGTATGTGCGAGCGTGTGTGTGTCTGTGTGTGCGTGTGTGTGTGTCTGTTAAATGGCGTTAAATGGTCACATCATTGTGTAAATGCTGTTTATAAAAACAGCAGACCAACTTGTGGACTCACCGACTCATTCTCACCCTTTCATTTCATTCTTTTCTACTTTAATATTAACAACGTCAGAACTTTAAAGGAACACGTGTGAAACACAACAAAACGCTTGAGTGAAAACGTATTATCTCTGATATGAAGCAACGATTTAAGTTCCTATTTTTGTAAAAACAGCCGCATTTTTAACGTTAAATAAGACGGATGATAATAATCTCCTTAAATATGAGAATCATTAAAGTCAAAGTCTTTGTGCTGCTCAGTGCAGATAAACACAGGCGACATGTTCACGTCGTCTTATCACCAAGAAGAGATCAACTGTGTTTGTGATGATGATGATGATGATGATGATGATGATGACGACGTAATTCCCTCCAGCTCAAATGTAGTCGTGTCAATTCATTTACCATAAAGTTTAAAAAGTGAGTGTGAGGCTGTGATGCGTTCACTGACACTCGGTGGAAATGTTCTCCTGAGATCTGAAACAACCTGTAATGTACTGTACATGTGAATTACTGTTGTTTTTATTTAAAAAGCACAGCAGCGACGCTCATGGAGTCCATTTAAAACATTCATTCATTCATTTAGAGCCGAGCAGAAGAAAAGCGTCACTGCTGAAACAAATGTACATATATATATATATGTATATACTGTATATATGTATACAATATATATGCATATATATATATATATATATATATATATATATATATACAAGAATTATGCATATATATATAGTTTGGTACATATGTATATATATATGTACCGTGATGGAAACACAGAATAACATCTTTATCTGTGTGTGTGTGTGTGTGTATACTGTAGCAGAGGTTAGACAGATGTTTTCCAGAAGCCACCGTCTGTCTGGTGTGAAATCACTGAGTGAGTTATTGCCACTGTGTGTGTGTGTGTGTGTGTGAGTGTGTGTGTGGGAGGTGTTGGTGGCTTTGTGATGATGATTATATCCAGAGGTGAGGTGACTCACGTCGACGATGCTCATTATTCTGAATGTGCGTGTTTTTGCTGGAGTGGATGATGAGTTAACTGTAGAGCTCTGAATGGTCCCCGCAGACAAGCGTCCACTTAACTCTGCATGAGCTCACCACGTTTCACATTTCAGCTTCTCTCTCTCTCCCCTCGGTGGGATTCATTCACGTTTGCCTGGAAGCAGCGTTGTGTCTCTGTGGCTCAGAGAAGGAGCCGGAGTGACGGCTCTGCCTCCGGCTCACGGGTATGAACCATTAATGGCCTCCTGTGCCGCGAGGGTTAGTGAATGTGTTGACCAGACTCTGTGCAGCATAAAAGTCCCAGTCTGCTCGTGCATCAGTGTCTCTGTGGAGACGCACACTCTCCTAACTGCCGCTCTGCTCGTGTGACACCAGACGAGATAAGCAGGCATTGATTTTTGGCCCGTGGACTTTGGCTGCAGGGAGAATCCTGCGCTGACATAATTGTGCTCAGTCTTTGGTTTGGAGCGAATGAATAAGAGACGAGCCAGCACATTGTGTGTGTGTGTGTGTGTGTGTGTGTGTGTGTGTGTGAGACACTCCATTGACAACTGTTTTCACACTTGTTTGCCAGCAGTCAAATTCACCCTGTCACAGAGGTGAGTGATGACGGCGGAGACTCAGTGGAGCAGTGAAAACGTTCATGTGGGTCTTAATTGACTTTATTCACGATCGCCTCCTGGTTTTCAATCATCCAGCTTCACTGTTTCCTGTAATCTGTCAGTTAAATGCTGGATTATAGTCTGTTCACTATAATCCAGCATTGTACCCTAACCCTGCAGCAGTGACAAGGACTAAAGGCTCATTTATCCCCCTTTGTTCTGGACTTTGCGTTCATTTCGTCCGCCGTCGCGCTCCTCGACGCGCAGACGAGCCAACGCTGACAGATGAAATGGTGCAATACCATCAGAAATAGTGGGGGCAGTAAAGAGTCAAGAACAACAAAATGAAAGTGGTCTTAATCTTATTCCACCGCCACCAAATTCACTTGTGTTTCAGTCTATTTTGGATCAAACACATTAAAATCACCTCTTCAATGGTCGCCGTGTTTGTTGATGCAACTTTGTACTCAGCACTGCCCTCTAGAGGAAGTATTGGCCAAACCAACACAACAGACGCACAGAGGTTTATGTCGGGCAGTGACTGTGAGATTGTGTTATGGACGTAAAACGGACGAACATGGAGAATAAATGGGCTTCAATTAATAAAACTACAAGTGAAAAACAATGCTAACGCTCACAGTACTTTAACAACGCACTTTAAAGTCTTCTTGGTGTAGCAGTGTAACAGCGCCTCTCACAGGCCTGGTTTATGTACTACAGCGTTTTGAGACAATGCCGTGTTTACAGGGAAACGTTTCGAAAGAACAAAGAAAAAGATTGTTTACGCTTCGACAGAACCGTAGTCACGTGACGTCCAGAGCTCCATACAGATAAAGTAGTGCTGTCAAACGATTCAAATATCGAATCGCGATTAATCGCATTAATGTCATAGTTAACTCACGATAAATCGCATTAACGTCATAGTTAACTCACGATTAACCGCATTAACGCCATAGTTAACTCGCGATTAATCGCATTAACGCCATAGTTAACTCGCGATTAATCGCATTAACGTCATAGTTAACTCGCGATTAATCGCATTAACGTCATAGTTAACTCGCGATTAATCGCATTAACGTCATAGTCAACTCGCGATTAATCGCATTAGCGTCATAGTTAACTCGCAATTAATCGCATTAACGTCATAGTTAACTCGCGATTAATCGCATTAACGTCATAGTCAACTCGCGATTAATCGCATTAACGTCATAGTCAACTCGCGATTAATCGCATTAACGTCATAGTTAACTCGCGATTAATCGCATTAACGTCATAGTCAACTCGCGATTAATCGCATTAACGTCATAGTTAACTCGCGATTAATCGCATTAACGTCATAGTCAACTCGCGATTAATCGCATTAACGTCATAGTCAACTCGCGATTAATCGCATTAATGTCACATTTGTATCTATTTTAAATGTCCCTTGATTTCTTTGTGTCCCATTATTTCTTGTCATTTAATGCTCTTATCAACATAGAAAAGTGGATCTGCTTGCTTTGTGCAGATGTTTTTTTATTGAGACAATATCTCTGTCACCTGCATATTGTGACTTATTCCTCTTATTGTGAGAGCCGCACAATAATCAGAGAGGCTGTGTATCAGCCTGCAGTGTGTGAATAAAGTGCCGTGGTTTAAGTGGCGACGCTAGAATAAGTCAATCTTTAGCTGACGACTGTACAAACATGTTCACTTTCATACAGTATTCAGTTCATGTGTGAAGATCACAGCAGTGCAGGAATATACATTCATGTATTCACACAGACCCATGCATGCGCGGTGAAGAGACTGAATAATATTTTCATCTCATGTGAGTGGATGTAGATGATGAGCCATCACTTAGTCCCTGCAGGTTTTCTTTAGCAGCTTTAGCAGAAAATGTTAATGCACTTCATAAAACCTGAAAGTCTTTTCAGACTCAGAGCCATTGAAAATATTCCCATGACCCTTTTTGAGCTTTTGAAAAGAAAATCGCAAAAGATTGAAAGTGATTTTGCTGAAAAAACATGTTCAGAATCTGAAGATCAACATTATTTCAGTGTGAAGCCGCTTCACTCCAGCTGTGGTGTTTTGTCCGGTGTGACTCGTGGACATGTTGATCTGTTCAGGACCAGGTTCCAGCTCCCGTTCTCAGTCCGACCAGTCAAAATCATTGTGTTCTCAATAATTCATCAAACCTCCTCTCACTCACTCAGCTCTAAACCCATTTAGCATCGGGTGGAGCTAATCCTAATCCTAACCCTAAAACTCACTGTTGTCCAGCAGCTTGTTGAAGCAGTGGTGATCAATTTAGAAATCAATTCATAATCAATTCATGAATTGGTTGTGGCTGTAATTATGTAAATGTAACTGTGTTCCTGTATAAATATAAAAGAGTTTCACTGTTAAATCCTGTTTAACAGTGAAACTCTATATAACGACACCATAGCTGTGTCTGAAACCACAGTATTGTGATTTATCACAGTGAAAGACTGAAATCATAGTTTTGTTAGAATATGACTGCATTCACTGTGTTTTGTCAGAATTTGTCAGAAAACCAAACGTAATGGATAAATAATAAAGGAGATGAAATGTGCAATAATTCAAACAGTTTATAAAAAGTAAAAAGTGTGTTTTCGCTTCATAAGCAGTGATTATTTTTTCAGTATCTGTCGAGACGAGGAGCAGTTTTCTTAAAACATGTTGAAACAAACGACATCTGCTTCTGCACAAATTAAAATTCATGAGCGTGTGGTGAATGATGTGGAAAACCTGCTGAGTCATTACAGTTAAATATGACACAGCAGCTTTTTCTACCGTCAAGGAGGATAAATAATTACACGTAATCATTTTCCTTCAGTGTGCAAAATATGACACTTTCAACAGTTTGTGCAAATTCTATATTCATCATCATCATCATCATCATCATTATTATTATTATTATAAACTAAGATGCTTTCAGCTGCAGGGGATTTTACTTTCACTGCTCGGTGCAATATAATAACATTAGAATCAAAAATGAATACACAAAAATAAGAACAAGTAACAAAAACCTCAGTAAAATAAAAGATAATAATAAAAACGTCCCACAAGCGTTGAAAATGATTCTTCACATCAAGGAATGTGAGATGAGCTGGTAGCAAATAAAAGTATTTCAAATACTTAAAGCAGTAAAATGACAAAGTTCTGGTCTTTCATTGACTTTTATTCAGTTATATTTCAATTTTATTGACTTTTTCTTTCATACTTGAAGCAAAGACTGGACTTCACATACATACATATATACATACATTTCAACCAGTAACCATGGAGACAATAATCTGAAGCATCCACAGAGATTATGTCTGTCATTTTCCAGTGACTCACTTGACAGCAGCAGCAGCAGCAGCAGCAGAGAGACTTAGATTCAGTGCAGCTCAGTCTGTGATGTCTGTGCTCACAATAGTAACTCAACAGGAAACTATTCTTTCCTTTCATGTTGTGCAATTAAACACTGACGCTGTTCATGTGCAGCAAACACAAGAATCAGCAGGAAACAAAGGAAACTCCAGCATGGCTCATGTCATCAGTGAAAGCATCGACTCCACAGGAACGAGCATGAAAACCTGACGTACAAATGACCTGTGTGTGGCAACAGCAGCAGCAACAGCAACAGCAACAGCAGCAGCAGCAGCAACGACTGCAGCCGCAACAGCAGCCGCAACAGCAACAGCAACAGCAGCAGCAGCAGCAACGACAGCAGCAGCAGCAACGACAGCAGCCGCAACAGCAACAGCAGCAGCAACAGCAACAACAGCAGCCGCAACAGCAACAGCAGCAGCAGCAGCAGCAGCAGCAGCAGCAACAACAGCAGCCGCAGCCGCAACCGCAACAGCAGCAGCAGCAGCAGCAGCAGCAACAACAGCAGCCGCAGCCGCAACCGCAACAGCAGCAGCAGCAGCAACAGCAACAGCAGCAACGACAGCAGCCGCAGCCGCAACAGCAACAGCAGCAGCAGCAGCAACAGCAACAGCAACAGCAGCAGCAGCAGCAACGACAGCAGCCGCAACAGCAGCAACGACAGCAGCAGCAGCAGCAGCAGTAACAGCAGCAGCAACAGCAGCAACGACAGCAGCAGCAGCAGCAGCAGTAACAGCAGCAGCATCAGCAACAGCAGCAACGACAGCAGCAGCAGCAGCAGCAGTAACAGCAGCAACGAAGCCTCACTAACTTATTTATTTATTTTATTATTTATATACTCTCAAACTAATTTACTTATTTATGTCTTCGCTCAATGATTTGGACGTGTTTTAATTAACAGTCGCCTCACGAGGAGCGAGAGAGTCATGTGACAGAGGAATGGTTCAGTCCTTCAGTCACTGAACTGAAATACCAGTGAACGTGGATCAGACCCGTCACCAGACCTCAGTCTTCAGGGGGCATATGAAATGCATGGTGGGGGGGTATTTTTAATAACACGGTGCTGAACAAAATCACGCAACTTACAAACCTCTGTTTAAAATAATATCCATGGTAAAAATGTTATGACAATAACTTACAATTATTAAATGCCCAGATACACCGGGGACACCGGGGACATGTCCACAGAACTATTTATGATCAACAATTTTGCCCCCACCACTAACCCCTAACCTATAAAGCCCCTTTTATTGTTTTCCCTTTATAACTCAATAGAAATTAATTATTTCTTTAATTAATGAATGCATTAACATTTCTATATTAAAGCATTTTTCTTCTGTCGGGCTTTTGCTCATGTGGACAGAACGCAGTTCAGTTTTTATAAAGAACTGAAGCATTTTTTGCAGCAGGTCAAGGATATTACACATATACAGATATTACTGAATGTGTTTGTCCTGTAGACACTGATACTGGTCACCTGCATGCGTTTGTCCTGTAGACACTGATACTGGTCACCTGCATGCGTTTGTCCTGTAGACACTGATACTGGTCGCCTGCATGCGTTTGTCCTGTAGACACTGATACTGGTCACCTGCATGCGTTTGTCCTGTAGACACTGATACTGGTCGCCTGCATGCGTTTGTCCTGTAGACACTGATACTGGTCGCCTGCATGCGTTTGTCCTGTAGACACTGATACTGGTCACCTGCATGCGTTTGTCCTGTAGACACTGATACTGGTCGCCTGCATGCGTTTGTCCTGTAGACACTGATACTGGTCGCCTGAATGCGTTTGTCCTGTAGACACTGATACTGGTCACCTGCATGCGTTTGTCCTGTAGACACTGATACTGGTCGCCTGCATGCGTTTGTCCTGTAGACACTGATACTGGTCGCCTGCATGCGTTTGTCCTGTAGACACTGATACTGGTCGCCTGCATGCGTTTGTCCTGTAGACACTGATGCTGGTCACCTGCATGCGTTTGTCCTGTAGACACTGATGCTGGTCACCTGCATGCGTTTGTCCTGTAGACACTGATACTGGTCACCTGCATGCGTTTGTCCTGTAGACACTGATGCTGGTCACCTGCATGCGTTTGTCCTGTAGACACTGATGCTGGTCACCTGCATGCGTTTGTCCTGTAGAAACTGATGCTGGTCACCTGCATGCGTTTGTCCTGTAGACACTGATGCTGGTCACCTGCATGCGTTTGTCCTGTAGACACTGATGCTGGTCACCTGCATGCGTTTGTCCTGTAGACACTGATGCTGGTCACCTGCATGCGTTTGTCCTGTAGACACTGATGCTGGTCACCTGCATGCGTTTGTCCTGTAGACACTGATGCTGGTCACCTGCATGCGTTTGTCCAGTAGACACTGATGCTGGTCACCTGCATGCGTTTGTCCTGTAGACACTGATGCTGGTCACCTGCATGCGTTTGTCCTGTAGACACTGATGCTGGTCACCTGCATGCGTTTGTCCTGTAGACACTGATGCTGGTCACCTGCATGCGTTTGTCCTGTAGACACTGATGCTGGTCACCTGCATGCGTTTGTCCTGTAGACACTGATGCTGGTCACCTGCATGCGTTTGTCCTGTAGACACTGATGCTGGTCACCTGCATGCGTTTGTCCTGTAGACACTGATGCTGGTCACCTGCATGCGTTTGTCCTGTAGACACTGATGCTGGTCACCTGCATGCGTTTGTCCTGTAGACACTGATGCTGGTCACCTGCATGCGTTTGTCCTGTAGACACTGATGCTGGTCACCTGCATGCGTTTGTCCTGTAGACACTGATGCTGGTCACCTGCATGCGTTTGTCCTGTAGACACTGATGCTGGTCACCTGCATGCGTTTGTCCTGTAGACACTGATGCTGGTCACCTGCATGCGTTTGTCCTGTAGACACTGATGCTGGTCACCTGCATGCGTTTGTCCTGTAGACACTGATGCTGGTCACCTGCATGCGTTTGTCCTGTAGACACTGATGCTGGTCACCTGCATGCGTTTGTCCTGTAGACACTGATGCTGGTCACCTGCATGCGTTTGTCCTGTAGACACTGATGCTGGTCACCTGCATGCGTTTGTCCTGTAGACACTGATGCTGGTCACCTGCATGCGTTTGTCCTGTAGACACTGATGCTGGTCACCTGCATGCGTTTGTCCTGTAGACACTGATGCTGGTCACCTGCATGCGTTTGTCCTGTAGACACTGATGCTGGTCACCTGCATGCGTTTGTCCTGTAGACACTGATGCTGGTCACCTGCATGCGTTTGTCCTGTAGACACTGATGCTGGTCACCTGCATGCGTTTGTCCTGTAGACACTGATGCTGGTCACCTGCATGCGTTTGTCCTGTAGACACTGATGCTGGTCACCTGCATGCGTTTGTCCTGTAGACACTGATGCTGGTCACCTGCATGCGTTTGTCCTGTAGACACTGATGCTGGTCACCTGCATGCGTTTGTCCTGTAGACACTGATGCTGGTCACCTGCATGCGTTTGTCCTGTAGACACTGATGCTGGTCACCTGCATGCGTTTGTCCTGTAGACACTGATGCTGGTCACCTGCATGCGTTTGTCCTGTAGACACTGATGCTGGTCACCTGCATGCGTTTGTCCTGTAGACACTGATACTGGTCACCTGCATGCGTTTGTCCTGTAGACACTGATACTGGTCACCTGCATGCGTTTGTATCATAGAAAATTTGTGTCCGTGTTTGTTTCACTGAGCGACATTTTAGAACGTGAAGGACACATTTTAATACTTTACTTGAAATGATACAAGTTGGCAGGACCTTGGATTCAGGACAGTTTGAAACTGAGTGCTTTTGACAGAGGTTTGAACTTTCTGAGTGCTTTCTCTAGTTTTCACATGTTTTAATGACACCAGCATGAACTGAAGGAGAGGAGGTCACGTCCACTTCACTGTCTCACACACACAGATGAACCTACATCAGCTTTATTTATGGATGATCACAGCACATGCTCTGAATTCATTCGATTATTAGACAGAGTCAGAGTGATTAGTGATTTGACATCATCTTTAAAATTCATAAACACAGCGTTATTTTATAAGATTGTTGAGGATAAACACATGGTTATGGAATTAATGATTTCCAGTGGGAAAAAAATATTAAAGGAGCACAAAACCGAACATTTTCCAGGACAAATTCATGTTTCCATCACTTTACATCACATATGCTAAATATTCACATACATAACCACAGGGTTGTGGGTTCAAATACCCCAAATACAAGGTACCCAGTCCTCATTGCTCATTGTTAAAAGGACACTTTTAATCAATTCAATTGACCCCAGTATCCAGTGCACTCATAATCTCAGTCCCAATCCCAGATTAATGGGAAGGTAAAAAAATCCCTGCCAAATCAAATATATTTGATTGATTAATAATATGTATTATTATATAAACAACGTGTATATTCAGGTTGCTGAATGCAGTAGCAGGTGTTTGACCAGAGAGGGCAGTAGATACACCCATGTATAATTTCAACACTTTACACTAAACTGTGAAGGTTTGCACCTGGATCAACACATAACATTTACTAGAAACACATTATACACAGATTTACACCTGAGAAACGCTGGTTTAAACCTGAAAACGCTGGTTTAAACCTGAAAACGCTGGTTTAGACCTGAGAAATGCTGGTTTAAACTTGAAAACGCTGGTTTAAACCTGAAAACGCTGGTTTAAACCTGAAAACGCTGGTTTAAACCTGAAAAACGCTGGTTTAGACCTGAGAAATGCTGGTTTAAACCTGAAAACGCTGGTTCAAACCTGAAAATGCTGGTTTAGACCTGAGAAATGCTGGTTTAAACCTGAGAAAGCTGGTTTAATCCTGAAAACGCTGGTTCAAACCTGAAAACGCTGGTTTAAACCTCAGAAATGCTGGTTAAAACCTGAAACTGCTGGTTTGAACCTGAAAACGCTGGTTTAAACCTGAAAACGCTGGTTTAAACCTGAAAACGCTGGTTTAAACCTGAAAAACGCTGGTTTAGACCTGAAAAATGCTGGGTTAAACCTGAAAACGTTGGTTTAAACCTGAAAAACGCTGGTTTAAACCTGAAAACGCTGGTTTAAACCTGAAAACGCTGGTTTGAACCTGAAAACGCTGGTTTAAACCTGAAAAACGCTGGTTTAGACCTGAAAAATGCTGGGTTAAACCTGAAAACGTTGGTTTAAACCTGAAAAACGCTGGTTTAAACCTGAAAACGCTGGTTTGAACCTGAAAACGCTGGTTTGAACCTGAAAAATGCTGGTTTAAACCTGAGAAACGCTGGTTTAAACCTGAAAACGCTGGTTTAGACCTGAAAAATGCTGGGTTAAACCTGAAAACGTTGGTTTAAACCTGAAAAACGCTGGTTTAAACCTGAAAACGCTGGTTTGAACCTGAAAACGCTGGTTTGAACCTGAAAAATGCTGGTTTAAACCTGAGAAACGCTGGTTTAAACCTGAAAAACGCTGGTTTGAACCTTAAAACGCTGGTTTAAACCTGAAAAATGCTGGTTTAAACCTGAAAACGCTGGTTCAAACCTGAAAACTCTACAAAAGGGTCATATGATCGTTCGTTGTGGCGCCCCCTGCAGTCACGTCTTTGTTTGTTCTAATAATAAAATAAACTTTATACGTATACAATAATCTACACGTATCCCATAATATTTCTGCCTCTGGTTAAACATTTGAATATTGTGAAAGTGAAGACATGAATGTTTGTCTTTGTTCACACACGCAGAACCATGTGACCGCATGTGTCTCAGACCCACGGGGAATAAGGGTGTGGACACATTGAGGACACATTAATGTGCATTCACACCTGCCTGTCCTCAGAGGACACATGTTAATCTGTCAGGGTCAGAGTGTCACTGCACGTCAGCTGCTCACACAAATACCAACAGCAGTCAAATCCAAATTCGGATTTTCATGCAGTGGAAGAAGAAAAGAAAAAAATCACATATTCTTTAACATTTCTGCTTCACATGCGAAGAATGTTTGTGTTTATGTTTTCACGTAGCGTCGCTCGCGTCCTCTGGGACTTTCCTCTACGTCTCTTCTTGCAACAATGCTGAAAACAATGACATCTCCTGAAATAGAAACACAGTCGGAAACTGCAGAGCATACAAATGTTTGTGTGTATACAGTATATGTATACATATACTGTATATATGTATACATATACTGTATATATATACAGTATATGTATACATATACTGTATATATATGTACATATACAGAAGTCACTGCAGCTGTTATGAACCCTCAGTGTCGACGGTGCACACGCTGATTAAAGACACGCTCAAACCTGAAGTGAGAGGAACTAAAGGTGACGACAGTTAAACAACAACACAATAGTTTGACGTACACATGGATTCATTTTCTTCAAATTAGTCAGCAACTGTTTTTCTCTGTTAGAAAACAAACACAGTGTGGTTCAGATTTAACATAAAAACAAACATCAGTAATAATCTGTAAGCGTCCAGGAACAAACAACAGGAGCTAAAAGTTCACTTTTCACCCAAAGCAACACAATGTAGTCAGAGCTGACTGTGCTGTGAGCGCCCCCTGCTGCTGAGAACCAGCCTTTGTAAAGCACTCACTCTCCCACACCAAAGTCCAGAGAGAAAATCAGTGATTTTAACATCCCACACAGAGGAGTTGTTGTTCCGCTGTCAGGGCTTTGGTGTGGGAGAGTGAGTGCTTTACAAACGTCTCACTGTGAGATGAAGACGTGATCATGTGACGCAGACATCGTACACTTGAGTCTTTTCTGCATTTTTAGTCGATAGAAAAGTGGTGAATATTCATCAAACCTTTAAATGTATTTTATTGAATGGTACAAACGGTATTTTTTACACATATTTAAAAAGAGAGATAATTTAACGGTTTACACAACAAATAAATAAACACATGTTTGTTGATGTTTTGTTCCTCTCAGATTTCCTGCTGAATGGACGTTGTTGTGATTCCTCTGAATATAAATCATATAGAATCAAACCCACAGACGGCAGAGTCGCGGCCGCTCATGTGAGACTGAACACTTTCCTACTGGAGGCTGATGTTGCAAAGCTCCCACTTATTAGTGCACACATGTGGGCACACATGGAGCGTGAAACACTGCAGAGTTTATTTTCCACATCCCACTGACAAACGGAACTCCAGAGGCAAGTTAATTATCATAACACGAGACTCTATTAAGAGATGAGGAGTGGGATTGAATACATATTTTCAGATATGTAAAAATGAGCCGTGGTGTTGATGCTGTAGGAGGAACAGTGTGTTTCCTGCCTGGAAACTGCTGTCTCTCTTCTCTCTATAATATTGTAAAGGTTTTACAGATTTGTCTGAGATTAAAGGCCATGGGAAGCATGGATTCCAATCCAGTGATTAAAAAGTCACTATGTTCAATTGAATTCCGGTTTATTTGTACAGAAGCAACTCATATATTATCTCAAGGCTCTTCACATAGAAACCTGTAGAACATCATAGAGAGAAGAGAAACAAGCACAACACTTCAGTGAAGAGAAACAACTCTCTTTGCACAGGAAGAAGAAATCTGTGACCGGACCAGACTCAGACATGTGCAGCATCTGCCTAGACTGGTTGTGGTGAAAGGACAAATCGGGGACAGAGACATAAAACAGAGGTTTAAAATCAGGTCAAATTCAGCAGCTTTCTCTGCTCTGAGACACTGGAGGAGCCACACACACTTACTGGTCTCCTCTGTTTAGTGGGGACCAAAGTCTGCAAACGTCACTGTTACCAAAACTAATCCATTAAAATAAAAGTCATACACGCTCACATGAGGCTAAAAAAACACGAGTAAAATCAACAGCCACACAGTAAAAGAACAGAATATTCATATGAACAATCACCTGCTTTTGTCTAAACTAAAACGTGTGTGTGTGAGCTGAACACACACACACTGGTCTCCTCTGTTTAGTGGGGACCAAAGTCTGCAAACGTCACTGTTACCAAAACTAATCCATTAAATAAAAGTCATACACGCTCACATGAGGCTAAAAAAACACTCAAATATAAAACACAAAAATACGAGTAAAATCAACAGCCACACAGTAAAAGAACAGAATATTCATATGAACAATCACCTGCTTTTGTCTAAACTAAAACGTCTGCTGCAACTGCTCAGTGTAACAAAGATGATGAACGGATGATGTTGTGTTTCCCTTTTGTTTGTGTGAACAATATTTACAGGTGAATGGAAACAAATGTGAACATTGTCCAAAATGCTATGACTCTTTATACCGGTCCTCTGCCCCGCCCATCCAAACATCACAAGCACGATTATTATAACAACAACCCACGTGAAAATAAAGCCACAATAGTTCCCAAATGAACGGTGTCACAATAATTATTGTCCCCACCTTTAATAAACAATATTAATAGATAATTAATGGAACTACAAAAAGTGACGTCACTCTAAGCGTCCCGCCATCGTTGTCATTTAGGATGAGGATGAGGATGAGGATGAAGATGAAGTAAGTTTGAACCAAGTTAATGTTTACAGGATGAATGACGCTCTACACATGGTGCTGAAAACTGGCAAAGCAGTTGGTGTGTGTGTGGGTGTGTATGTGTGTGTGTGTGGGTGTGTGTGTGTGTGTGTGGGCGTGTGTGTGTGTGTGTGTGGGTGGGTGTGTGTGCGCGCTCATTAGTGGCGAGTATGAAGTGTTTACGCCCCTGATTCTTCCACAGATGCTGATACTTTGTGTTCTGTGGAATGTTCATGTTGTCATTGCTGTCAGGATGAAAGAGGATGAACAGATCTAAGAAGACACGCTTCTGAAATGCCCCGTCCTTTCTTTTAAACCCTGGGGATTTCCCCCACCTGCTTGGGCTTCTTTATTCTCTGTAGGTCTGCCCTCGAGGACAGCCTCAGGACAAGGACAGCCTCAGGACATGTCCAAAGTCAGGACATGTCCAAAGTCAGAGCAGAAAACGATCCCTCTGCAGAGCTGTTCTCTGAGCAGCAACAGGAGAATCTGAAAAGTGCTTTAACTGAGCCTGCGTTTGGTTTACTTTGGATTATTCCGTTAAATTAGTTTTAACATTTTAATGCAAAGTCTTGTCCATTTCTAGAGAGACGCGTAAGAGACAGACCTGCAATAATGAAATTATTCTCATTTCCCAGTCAGTGTGGGAACGTGTTCAAATTGCGAAGCTTGAAGACAATAAACTCGGTTTGGAAGATTTAAAAAAATTGTACGATAAAAAGATCCAAGATCAGCAACAACATCTCATTATTTTTTTGTCATTATTTCGTGAGCTGCATACCCACAACATTTTATCAGAATTCTTCATTTAGTTTTTGAATTATTCAGAAGAGAAAAGTGGCCAAAAACACCACAATCTGAAATCTTTACATTTTCATCCACTGGATCCAGAAGTCTTTCTGGATCTGTTATAGACCTTTGCCTGCTTATAGCTGTTACCCTCTTACTTCTCTCTTTAGGGGGCGCTACAGTGAATCATCTGCTTCCATTTTACCTCCTCCCTTGTGTCAGTCTCTTGGTGGCTATCCAGAAAAGCTCATTATTTGGCAGTCAGTGTGATGGTGGGTGAAAAGACTAGCTCATTATTTGGCAGTCAGTCTGTTGGTGGGTGAATAGACTAGCTCATTATTTGGCAGTCAGTGTGATGGTGGGTGAATAGAATAGCTCATTATTTGGCAGTCAGTCTGTTGTTGTACTGTATAGTGTTCTATATACTGTACGTCTGTGAATGAGTGATAAAATCATTTCTTCGTATCAGTGGTCAGCAAATATCAGCAAAAATAACAAAAGCACGTATTTCTTCCTTCATTTCTTTTCTCTCTTCACTCTCACTGTGAAAAAAGATCAAACATTTACATGCTGTGAATAAATGACTCATTCTGTCGCTCATTTACTTCAATTCTCTCAGCCTTAACCGTTTCTACAAAAAAACCTTCTATTCTCAGATTCAATAAAAATGTAGCTGCAGGCGTATTTTTACATTTCTGTCTTCCATACGGTCACATGATCTGGCCCCGGCTGACTTCCTGTTGGGTTTAGGTCACGGGTCCAAGAGACTTTTGTGTAGAAGTCGCCCTGATCGTCACGTGTGCCAAATGTCATGTGCGTAGGTGAAACCTGTTGCTGGGGCTTTTCTAGGGGGCGCTGTGTCCTGTGACCCACCTCAGACTGGGCTACTGTGGACAACAATCTTCTCGTGAGTCATCGAGCAGCCACCGGCCGTCGGGACCAATGTCCTGTTTTCTGGCGAGCATCCATCTTTGCACTGTTGCCATGGTAACACCATTTCACACCGAATCATGATATTCACCAAATTGTGTTGTTAATGAGTGAGTTAATCGAATTTGAGGTGGATCCGATAACTTCTAGTCAAACAGAACAGTCAAACATGGTGTTTCCTGTTGCCACAAGGGGGCGCTCTGTTCAAAATGTAATATTCCTAGTTGTTGTTATGAGCAGTTTTTGTGTGTTTGAGAAAATATTGGTGTCATGGATCTGGATTCAGTTGTGACATCAGTGAGTTGTCACGTTCTTGAATGAATGAATGAATGAATGAATGAATGAATTTCCTCTCCCTCATTCATCACAGCGCTGTAAAAAGCGTGCAGTGGCTGAACCTAATCGCTGACCCCAGATGAACTGAACTATAAAACTCAGTGATTGGTCACAATTTTCAAATGTATGAGATCATAACGTCTCATAAATGAGAGAGTGATGGGCATCAAGGTCGTTTTCCTCAGCTCAGAAATCTCAGAGTTAATATGAATATGTTTAATAAAAGAGGCAACAACGTTTCATCACAGCTGCTGCTGAAACATGACATGTGACCACAAACACAACTGTCCTGGCCTCATGACCACACTAACCAACTAACTAACTAACTAACTAACTAAGTACAACTCTAAGTATTAGATTGGATTAGAGTTGGTTTAACTGAGGGTTTTGTATTTGCTGAAGTTTATCTTGAACACGACTTCCTGGTTAAATAAAAACTAATAATACTTAGACTAAACTTTAATGAGTCGATTCATGTGGTTACAGAGGTGGACAAGTGAAAAGGATGAAGAATAAGTAGCATGAAATGATGCCAATAATACAATTTAAACAGAAATATTACGAGCCTATAAAATGAAGTGTTATTTTAACTTTAAACGTAAATACACATATTGAAATAGTAACACAGTGATAATAGCACTGACTGTGTGTGAGAGAATCACTGGTGCTCTGAACAGAGAGACAGACACTGAACAGAGAGACAGACACTGAACAGAGAGACAGACGCTGAACAGAGAGACAGACACTGAACAGAGAGACAGACACTGAACAGAGAGACAGACAGAGGAGAGAAAACACCTGTTTCACATGGTTTTTTGGTTACTTACAAACTCGGACGAGATTCTGTGGATGAACTGCTGCGTGTGCGCGTGTGTGCGTGCGTGTGTGTGCGCGTGCGTGTGTGTGCGTATGCGTGTGTGCGTGCGTGTGTGTGCGCGTGCGTGTGTGTGTGCGTGCGTGCGTGCGCGTGCGTGTGTGCGTGCGTGTGCGTGCGTGTGTGTGCGTGTGCGTGTGTGTGTTAACATTAGAGGTAATGAGTGTGCGGGAGCTTTCTGTTACTGAGGCTTTGGATGAAGTCTCTGGAGTCGGTGATGAGTTAAGTTTGAAGAAGTGAATGAAGTTTGTCAGGATTAACATTTCATAAAGACAAAGAAAAAGAGAATCAGGTTTTGTTCCATTTCAGTGTGACTAATGTAACCTTTTAACTTAGTTTAAAAAATCCATATATTTTTATTGTTAGGTCGATATGTTGGTCTATATTAAATAGAAAGACTTTTATTTTGAAATTCTGTGGAATATTGTGACATAAAAACTTGGCCAGACTAGATGTTTTAGACTGTTTACATAAATTAACCCTAATCCACAGCCTGTAATCTGGATCTGCTGCAAAGTGCTGATGTATAAGAAAAGTGCTGTTATGTTATTTTATCGGCATTGATTGACAGCAGCCTGACAGGAGGTGAGTCACATGACCAGAGCAGGAGGAGTGGCTCACCATCATCACTTCATCAACACATTTATCTATTCTTGATGAAGCCCTTTGAAGTGGGCGTGGCCTTTGTCATGTGAACGAGCGCTGCAGCCGTGAACGTACTGCGACTCCATGATGAGATGCTGCAAATATCACTGACGACACAAAGCCTTTACAAAAGGTCCTTAAAGCCAGCGGACGCAGCAGGAACTGTGCACAGTGCATTCTGGGTAGTGATGCAGGAGGTTCAGCCTCACAGTGGAAATGAAATCCAACATTTATGTCGGTTTTCTCTGTGTGAAAAGAAAACCACTCAGTTTAGAGCTTTCATCACCTGCACAGACAGTTTCAGTGATCATGTGACTCCATCACTGAACATCGTTCTGACGATTACATGTTTGTGTGTCTGTGAGCAAACATCATCACTCTTTATAACTCTTTATGTTTAACGGGTTTATCACGTGGTCATGTGGCTCCTCTTTAATCAGATTATGTTGAACCGGATCATGTTGAATCAGATTATGTTGATTTGATCAGATCATGTTGAATCCGCTCATATTGAATCAACTCATGTTAATAATTTAAGGAGTCTATTGTTGTTTTCTCAGTAACGACACAAACAAAACTATCCTCTGTGAATACATGAATTTACAGGTGGTATAATGTTACAATAAACATGTAGAATAACAGCTAATATTATTTTACTGTCGTTGGTGACGTGATTCAAGTTATTGATTTAAAAAAAAAGTCTCTTTAAGAATCGTTCTGTGACAAAAGAAAGAAAAGAAAGCTGCAGCTGCAGTGAAGGAGGAACAAGTGATGAAAACAGAGGTGGATTCTGTGTTTCCTTCTGTCTCTCACTGCTGTCTCTGCTTCCTAGCAACTGAAACCAACTCTGCAGCAGCAGCAGCAGCAGCAGCAGCAGCAGCAGCAGCAGCAGAAGCAGCTCATGAGTCGCTCACTTTACAGCATCATATCAGTCAGTGTGTGTGTGTGTGTGTGTGTGTGTGTGTCTGATATGATGTGGAACAATCACATCATGCTTGTTATTGGATTTCAAGGTTTTGGGTGATTTTAATGGCTCCACGCTGCTGTTTGTTTTGTTGACCTTCAGAGAAACAGTTCAAGTTCAGCCGTGTTTGTGTTTTACAGCTAAACTGCAGCAGCATCCACAGGAGAGTCATACACACTGTCTGCCTGACTGTCTGTCTGACTGATGAGCTGCAGCTTCTCTCTGTCTGTGGAGCTGTGTTTGTGTCTGTGCCTCTTACACACACACACACACACACGCACACAAAAGATTCTATTAAGATTATCCTGTATGAAGTTGAACATATTGGGAAAAAAAGCCCTGTAACTTGGTCTCCGGCTCTAAATGAAATACACTACTCCACTCTCAAGGTTCTGGTTTTATCAGTTTTGCTGAAAAATGAAGAGCTTGATTCTTTATCCCTCGTTAAAAGAAAAATCCCTTCATCGATCTCTGTGTACGTCCCAGTCAAGCACAAATGTAGAACCTTTATAATCCCAGAACATAAACTTCACACGTCCACGTGAAGGAATGAAAATCCCGTACTTCGCTTAACGATGATAAAAATATATTAGTCGAGGGTCACAAAAGTGTTTTACGTCTTAATTACCTCATAGATCAGCGTCAGTGTCAGTGATTGGAGTCTAGTATCAATTTGCTTTGGATTTAAAGTGTACTTTATTTTAATGGGGATCATATTTTAGACATTTTTATTCCCTCTAAGGTTTTCAAAAAACCTGACAGTGTCCTTTTAAAAAAATAAATAAATGAAAAAGTAGATTAATTACAAAGTGCAGGTGTGTGTGTTTTTATCAAACTGATTTTTAATAAGCATTTTCAAACTCCTGGAAACAAATAAAGCCAACGACGACGAAAGTTAAAAATAATAAAGCTAACGACGACACAGAGAGTTAAAAATAATAAAGTGAACGACGACGAAAGTAAAAAATAATAAAGCCAACGACGACACGGAGAGTTAAAAATAATAAAGTGAACGACGACACGGAGAGTTAAAAATAATAAAGTGAACGACGACACGGAGAGTTAAAAATAATAAAGTGAACGACGACACGGAGAGTTAAAAATAATAAAGTGAACGACGACATGGAGAGTTAAAAATAATAAAGTGAACGACGACATGGAGAGTTAAAAATAATAAAGTGAACAACGACACGGAGAGTTAAAAATAATAAAGTGAACAACGACGCAGAGATTTAAAAATAATAAAGTGAACGACGACATGGAGAGTTAAAAATAATAAAGTGAACAACGACATGGAGAGTTAAAAATAATAAAGTGAACAACGACACGGAGAGTTAAAAATAATAAAGTGAACAACGACGCAGAGATTTAAAAATAATAAAGTGAACGAAGACACGGAGAGTTAAAAATAACAAAGTGAACGAAGACACGGAGAGTTAAAAATAATAAAATTCTTCTTCCTTCAGGTGTCACTACAGCAGGTCATCTGTCTCAGTGTCTCTGTGTCTCTGGGTCTCTTTGTCTCTGTATCTCTGGGTCTCTGTGTCTCTGTCTGTCTGGGTCTCTGTGTCTCTGTGTCTCTGTGTCTCTGGGTCTCTGGGTCTCTGGATCTATGTGTCTCTGGGTCTCTGTGTCTCTGTGTCTCTGTGTCTCTGTGTCTCTGGGTCTCTGGATCTATGTGTCTCTGGGTCTCTGTGTCTCTGTGTCTCTGTGTCTCTGGGTCTCTGGATCTATGTGTCTCTGGGTCTCTGTGTCTCTGTGTCTTGTCCTCATGAACCTTCTCTGTGGTCCAGTAGAACTCTCCTTCCTCTGCATGTGACCATCTCATCCGTCACTCTCTGACTTTATCTGTAAACCCTGGATTATATGCTCATTTCTAATCCTGTCACTCCCAAACCATAAACACCTGTCTTTTAGACTGGTGTTTCTTAATCCTGGTCCTGGATTCAGGTTTGTTGGAGCAGGGAAACGTTTAAAACATGCGGGACAGTGGGACAGTGAGACATAGCTGAGGACCAGGACTGAGAAACACTGTCTCCAAGTGAGACTTCACAGTCCCATCGTCGTAGGATAATACAATAAAAGTAATGAGTTATTTTCCATATGAAACAACAAGCACAGTTTGTGGAGTGACTGTGTTTTGATCGAGTTGAATATTATTGTATAATATTGTTGGAATAACAAGCAATTATCCAGCTAAACGCTGAAATCCACACAAACTCAGTCCATCTGCAGCGGACAGATGCAACCTTGTAAAAAGCTCAGGGTCAGCAGAGAAGCAAGAAAACTAAAAATACACCGAAACTTAACGATGCCTCATTCAAATAAAAAAAAAAACATAAAAAGAAAAGAGAAAATAAACAGACTGAGCTCAAACTGTGGCTCAGGAAACTATTCACACAAAACTGGCTGCATGCAGTTGCCGTGGTAACCAACTACTTATTGAGTGGTGTCACTTAGGTTTAAGACTTTTCACACCGAACGCATGACCTACATACACACACACACATTGTAACTCTGTGTTTAAATAATATATATATATGTATATATATATATATATATATACTGTATATATATATATATATATATAAAGTACATTATATTTACTATGAGTTAATATTAAAACTAACTGAAAGCTGAAGTGAAGCTGTTCATTTAAACATTTCATAATAAAGAAAAGAACCAGTTTTTGAGCTTTTGTGTATTTTTAACTTTGTTGTTCTTTTGCTCCTTAATGCAGGGCTTTTAAAGATTAGATTAGATTAGATTAGATTAGATTAGATTAGACACCTCCATATGTGTTTTGAATCACCTTTGGAAAATTGGATCTGTGTTTTTTAGATGTTTTTATGTGACATAAAAAGAAAATCTATTTAGATATAATAAGGATTTATTTAAACATGTGATCTGGGCTTAGTCTAAACAAGGACTAAGTTTGATCTTCAGCAGGAATCCATGAGTGTTCAGCGGCGATGTCTGTAACATGACGGCCGTCCTCTTCAGCTCTGTCAAACATTCAAATATTTTATCACAATTAATTGCACAGATGTTTTTTTAATGAGATAATATCTCTGTCACCTGCATATTGTGACTTATTCCTCTTATTGTGAGAGCCGCACAATAATAAGAGAGGCTGTGTATCAGCCTGCAGTGTGTGAATAAAGTGCCGTGGTTTAATAACGAGCTAATCCGAGCTAAAGGAGCTAGCGGTCTTCGGTGGTCTCCTCACTACGGTTCGGGGGTCTGCCAGCTTGGTTGGTAACACTGCAGACATCATGACTTGGATGTGGGGAAACACGTGTGTGCAGCGTGCCTGTTGTTGTGTTTGTGGTCGAGCTAGATCCAGTGTGGTGTTGTAGTTTTTCTAACGTTACTAGTTGTTGCAACAGCATGTGAACAAAACCACAAAGTTTGCTCGTCCAAAAAGAACGTTAATCTCACGATAAAAACATGGACGCCGTTAAAATGGGTTTGTTTTAACGACGTTAATAACACGTTAATAACATGTTAATAACACGTTAATAACACGTTAATAACACGTTAATAACACGTTTAACTGACAGCACAAGTTTCTGATCAATGTCGTGCGTCTTTATGAAACAGTCTCACAAACACCTTGAACGTCTAATATAATCCAAATGGTCTGGTGGAATTTAAACGCACCATCCGGCCCATTTATTTTTATTTTTATTTTTATTTTTATTTGTATCATTCTTATTCACATTTTCTTCTGTCTTAAAACCAGATGGTGGGAAAGACGGCGTCATAAATGCCTGTGGAACGTGAGCTTTGCTGCAGTGTCTCCAGATGGACGCGGCCTGTCAGCACAGAAACATGCTCCACATAATTGCCATTCATGTATGCGTCCTCAGCTGCTGTCTGAGCTGATCAATAACACCACAAGAGAATCTTCCAGTCTGGCTTTCTTCAGTTTGAAGAGAGACAAACGCCGAGGAGCGAGTCCACACAGAGGCAGTCACAGCCATCGACCAGAGGAAATGTTGCATTTACACGTTCTTTCTGCACAATAACAGTGTTTGAGTGGAATCATGTGTTTGTCATCTTTGACTTTACTCAACGTTGTCAGGAAAATGTAGAATTCTTAGTGATTACAACTCCAAACTCTAAGTTAAAGTACATTTTCAGAAGAAAATGGCAAAACTTCCAAAAACGGAATGTTTACTTAAGTTATACTAAGTAAACATTCCGCTTACTTAGTCGTTTATTTATTTCTCCTTTGTCTTAAGGAGAAATAAAACTCTGCAGCTAAATACCACAAAGACTAAGGAGGGATTTTAACATCGCCTCTCAATATCCAGGTTGAATCCACTCTGCAGCTGTTCTCTGTTCACAGGTTTCAAACATGTGTGAACAGAGACTGATTCCTGACTGTCTGTGTTTGACTCTGTTTACAGAAAAACACAAAACTGAGGACGTTCAATGTCAGAACACACGTTTTAGCTCTGCCACACTTAAATAATCCATTCTGACTTTCATCAAACAACCAAACACTCCTGTAAAGTTCGTCTATCCATCGATCTTGTTAGTTGACAAAACTTTCTCCAAAGTCCAAACATTTATTGCACTAAACTTCCCTGAAGTGTCAACTTTACATTTTTACAGTGTAAGACTGTTATTATTAAGTCTGTGGTAAAATCAGTTCATCTTTCCCAGTTCAATGTAAACGTTCTCAGAGAATGAACGTGGTTTCATTGTGACTGAGGCGATGAACAGTGGTGACGGGAGAGTCATCATCATCATCATCATCCTCCGCTTATCCGGGGCCGGGTCGCGGGGGCAGCAGTTTCAGCAAGGGACCCCAAACTTCCTTTTCCTGAGCCGCATCGACCAGCTCCGACTGAGGGATCCCGAGGCGTTCCCAGGCCAGAGTGGAGATGTAATCTCTCCACCTTGTCCTAGGTCTACCCCGAGGCCTCCTCCCAGCTGGACGTGCCTGATATGCCTCCCTCGGGAGGCATCCTCACCAGATGCCCGAACCACCTCAACTGGCTCCTTTCAATGTGAAGGAGCAGCGGTTCTACTCCGAGCTCCCCCCGGATGACCGAGCTTCTCACCCTATCTCTAAGGGAAAAGCCAGCCACTCTCCTGAGGAATCCCATTTCGGCCGCTTGTACCCGCGAGCTCGTTCTTTCGGTCATGACCCAACCTTCATGACCATAGGTGAGGGTAGGAACGAAGACTGACCGGTAGATCGAGAGCTTTGCCTTCCGGCTCAGCTCCCTTTTCGTCACAACCGTGCGGTAAAGCGAATGCAGTACCGCACCAGCCGCTCCGATTCTCCGGCCCATCTCCGGCTCCCTCGTGACGGGAGAGTTTGTCATGAATCTCAGTTTAGTGAAGACAGAGCAGACGTTTTCACGTACAACACATCTGACATCATCAAAACAGTAAACATGTTTACAATGTTAGATATTTAATATAGAGACTACTTTAACCTTCTTTTCTGATAGTGCAGAGTTTTACTGTTTTTAAAGATGTAAAGAACATTTAGCTTAGTTTTTGTCTGGATTTACAACAAGTTACAGATGACAAAGCATTTGGAATATTGTTGTGAAAGATCATATATATATGTATATATATATATATATTAAACTAAATACTAAAAATTGTGTCATTAATGAAGATGTCATTTAAAATATAAAGAGCTTATTTGATCACATAAGATGTTTGTTTTTGTCTAACTCTCGACATCAGCGTTGCTCAGTGTGGAGGTATAATAAAGAAGAAGAATGTAAATACCGGTTTAATAACTCGACCATTTCATAAAATGACTTGATCGATGGTTATAATAAATAATGGGCCCAGACCTGAACCTTGTGGGACGCCTTTATGTTCGTGCAGTAGGAAAAATCCTCTCTGTGCCGTCTGTGAAATAATAAACAAACCATACATTTGTTCAGAAAAATATCAACATCTTTATGTTGTTCTGATGCACAAATATAAAGAAATGTGTGATGAATTAACATATCATTATATCATTTATATAAACTTGAAAAGCTTATCGTTACACACATGCAGTGACTGCATCAGTCATTGTTATTCTTGTTATGACTCAAACGTTCTGCGTCCGTGTATGTTTCCTTATGACATCACTGATTTGCGATGATTTTCACCGTCAGTGATGTGTATTGACTAAACTTCACTGGTGGCTTATTATGATAATTTGACCTTATCTGCTTCACTGACCTCTGCTGATACCAATGAATAACTGACACACCAGTTCACCATTTATGTCACACATAACATTTGAATGTTTACTCCACTTAAATACCAGATCAGCCTCATGGCAAAATGGAACCTGCATATTTGTATTTTTATGTCAAACTTAAAAAATGATTTTAAAAACTCCGGTTTAATAACGTGTTTCACTTTAACACAAACACTTTCTGTTTGCAAACCAATTTGCAGTCAATTGCAGCTTCTTTTGAATAAAATATCAGTGTGATTTTCTCACTGTAATTTCCAGCCGAGGTAAACAAACCTTTTTAGATTCCTTTTCTCTGATAAATGATGATAATCATGTGTGTGTGTGTGTGTGTGTAGACCTCTGATGTCACCGCTTTGTTGTTGTCGTAACAACCGTCGTCATGTCTCATGAACACCGGTGTTTTTCCTCGCGACCGACCGTGTGGTCCCTGTTAGTGTTTCCTCACTTCCTCACTTTATTGACGAGAATGAACCAAACACGGTTTCATCGGATGTGTCACGTGACATTAATCACAGCTCAGTGGCAGAAACATCGTATTTCAGACTTTGTAAAAACATCAGTGTTCAAACAAGTTTCTATCATTGACTCATTATTAATGTCTTTAAAGAAGAGATAAAGTAGATATATAATCATCTGCTGATTATTGTCTTATAATCTTGTATAAAATAATGTTGATCAAAGTCTCTTCAAGTTGAAAATGATGACATCCTAATTATTTCTTCTCATTTTAATGCTTTTATCAACATAGAAAAGCGGATCTGCTTGCTTTGTGCAGATGTTTTTTTATTGTAGTTGTGTTGTTGTAGTTTTTCTAACGTGACTCGTCGTTGTAGCAGCATGTGAAAAGTTTACTAGGCCAAAAAGTGTTCAACTGGGTTAACGTTAACGCCGCTAATAACACGTTTAACTGACAGAACTAGTTTTTTAATTAATGATAACATTGTTAATAATAGTTATTAAATTAATGAACAGTCCATTAATCACTGCAGCCGTAACAATAATAACATAACAATTAAACTTTATTTTACATTTTAACTTTGTGATTTTGATTTGAAAAGATTTCAAAAGTGATTAATTATGGATCGCTGATAAAAAAAAAAAAAAACACGTCAGAACCAGAGCGTCGTTGGATTTAGAGAATATTTGATGAGCTAATATTTTCATCCTCAGAGTTTTGACAGGAAGTCTCTGCTGTGATTTTCATGACTTTTAAAAGAACAACAGTGGAGGCTGCACAGTGACACAGTGTTATTAATAACTGCATGAAACAACATCACACGTTCATAAACACGACCTGAGAGAAGAAACATTAACCCACGAGCTGAAGTCAAGCTGGGCTTAAACAAACCGACCTGCGGCTGGGAAGGATTTCATCACATATACTTCATCATCATCATCATCATCATCATCGTTTCATTCAACTCTTGCATCATTTTAATTAAATTCTTACCAAAAGCTCGCAGTCATGTGTCAATAAAAGAGGAAACAACAATCTGAAGCAGAATGTTTCCATGAACTGCGAAGAACAGCTGCTCGTTTACATTCATTCATTCATGTCATTCATGTCGTGTACGTTGTTTTATTGAAAATGTTTGTATATAGATCATTTATGACAGTAACACGTAACCACAGAAAAATATCAAGCGTAAAACACTCATCACAACCGTCACAGGTTCTGCTGCGATGTAACCAAACATGATGAACTGACGTCATTCATCCGTTAACATTCGTTAACATTCAAACTGTGAAAATAGGAAAATTGTCCCGATCAAAACAAAAAGGTGTCACCTCCTCTGTAACCACCCTTTATACCGGTCCTCTGCCCCGCCCATCCAAACCTCACAAGCATGATTATTATAACAACAACCCACATGATAATAAAGCCACAATAGTTCCTAAATGAACGGTGTCACAATAATTATTGTCCCCACCTTTATTAACAATATTAATAGATAATTAATGCAACTACAAAAAGTGACGTCACACTAAGCGTCCCGCCATCGTCGTCATTTAAGTGCGCCGCTGACGTAAACAATGTTTGGAATGCTGCCGACGCAAACTGAGGATGAGGATGAAGATGAAGTAAGTTTGAACCAAGTTAATGTTTACAGGATGAATGACGTGTGCGCACGTGACGCTCTACACATGGTGCTGAAAACTGACAAAGCAGTTGGTGTGTGTGTGTGTGTGTGTGTGCGTCTTTGCGCTCTATCAGCGGGTGTGTGTGTGTGTGCGCGTGTGGCGAGTCGCTCCGTCACAACTTAAATACATAACACAATAATATTGTTTGTTTTTGAGCTTTTGGTGAAACATGAAAACTTCTCTCCAAACATTTATTTATCTGCTCCACTTTGTTACAGTTAAAGGTAAAAAAGTGTTTGTTACAATCGACGGAATTGAAAAAAAACTGCTGTTAATGCTGCTGTTTTTCTACTTGTGTGGATTCATGTGTTCATTTGTGTGTGGATCCATGTGTTCATTTGTGTGTGGATTCATGCGTTCATCTGCATGTGGATTCAGGTGTTCATCTGTGTGTGGATTCATGTGTTCATTTGTGTGTGGATTCATGCCTTCATCTGCGTGTGGATTCAGGTGTTCATCTGTGTGCGGATTCATGTGTTCATTTGTGTGTGGATCCATGTGTTCATTTGTGTGTGGATTCATGTGTTCATCTGTGTGTGGATTCAGGTGTTCATCTGTGTGTGGATTCATGTGTTCATTTGTGTGTGGATTCATGTGTTCATCTGTGTGGATTCATGTGTTCATTTGTGTGTGGATTCATGTGTTCATTTTTGTATGGCTCCATGTGTTCATTTGTGTGTGGATTCATGTGTTCATTTGTGTGTGGATCCATGTGTTCATTTGTGTGTGGATTCATGTGTTCATTTGTGTGTGTGGATCCATGTGTTCATCTGTGTGTGGATTCAGGTGTTCATCTGTGTGTGGATTCAGGTGTTCATCTGTGTGTGGATTCAGGTGTTCATCTGTGTGTATTCCCAGAGAACTATTGATTTTTTAAGGTCTAATATCTCATTGAAAATAAAAGGTCACTGTGATTGTGTTTTATTTTGACGCGATGGAAGCATCAGCTGACCGTCTCTTATTTTGACGCGATGGAAGCATCATCTGACCGTCTCTTATTTTGACGCGATGGAAGCATCAGCTGACCGTCCCTTATTTTGACGCGATGGAAGCATCATCTGACCGTCTCTTATTTTGACGCGATGGAAGCAGCAGCTGACCGTCTCTTATTTTGACGCGATGGAAGCATCATCTGACCGTCTCTTATTTTGACGCGATGGAAGCATCAGCTGACCGTCTCTTATTTTGACGCGATGGAAGCAGCAGCTGACCGTCTCTTATTTTGACGCGATGGAAGCATCATCTGACCGTCTCTTATTTTGACGCGATGGAAGCATCATCTGACCGTCTCTTATTTTGACGCGATGGAAGCAGCAGCTGACCGTCTCTTATTTTGACGCGATGGAAGCATCATCTGACCGTCTCTTATTTTGACGCGATGGAAGCATCACCTGACCGTCTCTTATTTTGACGCGATGGAAGCAGCAGCTGACCGTCTCTTATTTTGACGCGATGGAAGCAGCAGCTGACCGTCTCTTATTTTGACGCGATGGAAGCATCATCTGACAGTCTCTTATTTTGACGCGATGGAAGCATCATCTGACCGTCTCTTATTTTGACGCGATGGAAGCATCAGCTGACCGTCTCTTATTTTGACGCGATGGAAGCATCATCTGACCGTCTCTTATTTTGACGCGATGGAAGCATCATCTGACCGTCTCTTATTTTGACGCGATGGAAGCATCAGCTGACCGTCTCTTATTTTGACGCGATGGAAGCATCATCTGACCGTCTCTTATTTTGACGCGATGGAAGCATCATCTGACCGTCTCTTATTTTGACGCGATGGAAGCATCAGCTGACCGTCTCTTATTTTGACGCGATGGAAGCAGCAGCTGACCGTCTCTTATTTTGACGCGATGGAAGCAGCAGCTGACCGTCTCTTATTTTGACGCGATGGAAGCATCAGCTGACCGTCTCTTATTTTGACGCGATGGAAGCAGCAGCTGACCGTCTCTTATTTTGACGCGATGGAAGCATCATCTGACCGTCTCTTATTTTGACGCGATGGAAGCAGCAGCTGACCGTCTCTTATTTTGACGCGATGGAAGCATCATCTGACCGTCTCTTATTTTGACGCGATGGAAGCATCAGCTGACCGTCTCTTATTTTGACGCGATGGAAGCAGCAGCTGACCGTCTCTTATTTTGACGCGATGGAAGCAGCAGCTGACCGTCTCTTATTTTGACGCGATGGAAGCAGCAGCTGACCGTCTCTTATTTTGACGCGATGGAAGCATCAGCTGACAGTCTCTTATTTTGACGCGATGGAAGCATCAGCTGACCGTCTCTTATTTTGACGCGATGGAAGCAGCAGCTGACCGTCTCTTATTTTGACGCGATGGAAGCAGCAGCTGACCGTCTCTTATTTTGACGCGATGGAAGCAGCAGCTGACCGTCTCTTATTTTGACGCGATGGAAGCATCAGCTGACAGTCTCTTATTTTGACGCGATGGAAGCATCAGCTGACCGTCTCTTATTTTGACGCGATGGAAGCATCATCTGACCGTCTCTTATTTTGACGCGATGGAAGCATCATCTGACCGTCTCTTATTTTGACGCGATGGAAGCATCATCTGACCGTCTCTTATTTTGACGCGATGGAAGCATCAGCTGACCGTCTCTTATTTTGACGCGATGGAAGCAGCAGCTGACCGTCTCTTATTTTGACGCGATGGAAGCATCATCTGACCGTCTCTTATTTTGACGCGATGGAAGCAGCAGCTGACCGTCTCTTATTTTGACGCGATGGAAGCATCATCTGACCGTCTCTTATTTTGACGCGATGGAAGCAGCAGCTGACCGTCTCTTATTTTGACGCGATGGAAGCAGCAGCTGACCGTCTCTTATTTTGACGCGATGGAAGCATCATCTGACCGTCTCTTATTTTGACGCGATGGAAGCATCATCTGACCGTCTCTTATTTTGACGCGATGGAAGCATCAGCTGACCGTCTCTTATTTTGACGCGATGGAAGCAGCAGCTGACCGTCTCTTATTTTGACGCGATGGAAGCAGCAGCTGACCGTCTCTTATTTTGACGCGATGGAAGCATCAGCTGACCGTCTCTTATTTTGACGCGATGGAAGCAGCAGCTGACCGTCTCTTATTTTGACGCGATGGAAGCATCATCTGACCGTCTCTTATTTTGACGCGATGGAAGCAGCAGCTGACCGTCTCTTATTTTGACGCGATGGAAGCATCATCTGACCGTCTCTTATTTTGACGCGATGGAAGCATCAGCTGACCGTCTCTTATTTTGACGCGATGGAAGCAGCAGCTGACCGTCTCTTATTTTGACGCGATGGAAGCAGCAGCTGACCGTCTCTTATTTTGACGCGATGGAAGCATCAGCTGACAGTCTCTTATTTTGACGCGATGGAAGCATCAGCTGACCGTCTCTTATTTTGACGCGATGGAAGCAGCAGCTGACCGTCTCTTATTTTGACGCGATGGAAGCAGCAGCTGACCGTCTCTTATTTTGACGCGATGGAAGCAGCAGCTGACCGTCTCTTATTTTGACGCGATGGAAGCATCAGCTGACAGTCTCTTATTTTGACGCGATGGAAGCATCAGCTGACCGTCTCTTATTTTGACGCGATGGAAGCATCATCTGACCGTCTCTTATTTTGACGCGATGGAAGCATCATCTGACCGTCTCTTATTTTGACGCGATGGAAGCATCATCTGACCGTCTCTTATTTTGACGCGATGGAAGCATCAGCTGACCGTCTCTTATTTTGACGCGATGGAAGCAGCAGCTGACCGTCTCTTATTTTGACGCGATGGAAGCATCATCTGACCGTCTCTTATTTTGACGCGATGGAAGCAGCAGCTGACCGTCTCTTATTTTGACGCGATGGAAGCATCATCTGACCGTCTCTTATTTTGACGCGATGGAAGCAGCAGCTGACCGTCTCTTATTTTGACGCGATGGAAGCAGCAGCTGACCGTCTCTTATTTTGACGCGATGGAAGCATCATCTGACCGTCTCTTATTTTGACGCGATGGAAGCATCAGCTGACCGTCTCTTATTTTGACGCGATGGAAGCAGCAGCTGACCGTCTCTTATTTTGACGCGATGGAAGCAGCAGCTGACCGTCTCTTATTTTGACGCGATGGAAGCATCAGCTGACAGTCTCTTATTTTGACGCGATGGAAGCATCAGCTGACCGTCTCTTATTTTGACGCGATGGAAGCAGCAGCTGACCGTCTCTTATTTTGACGCGATGGAAGCAGCAGCTGACCGTCTCTTATTTTGACGCGATGGAAGCAGCAGCTGACCGTCTCTTATTTTGACGCGATGGAAGCATCAGCTGACAGTCTCTTATTTTGACGCGATGGAAGCATCAGCTGACCGTCTCTTATTTTGACGCGATGGAAGCATCATCTGACCGTCTCTTATTTTGACGCGATGGAAGCATCATCTGACCGTCTCTTATTTTGACGCGATGGAAGCATCATCTGACCGTCTCTTATTTTGACGCGATGGAAGCATCAGCTGACCGTCTCTTATTTTGACGCGATGGAAGCAGCAGCTGACCGTCTCTTATTTTGACGCGATGGAAGCATCATCTGACCGTCTCTTATTTTGACGCGATGGAAGCAGCAGCTGACCGTCTCTTATTTTGACGCGATGGAAGCATCATCTGACCGTCTCTTATTTTGACGCGATGGAAGCAGCAGCTGACCGTCTCTTATTTTGACGCGATGGAAGCAGCAGCTGACCGTCTCTTATTTTGACGCGATGGAAGCATCATCTGACCGTCTCTTATTTTGACGCGATGGAAGCAGCAGCTGACCGTCTCTTATTTTGACGCGATGGAAGCAGCAGCTGACCGTCTCTTATTTTGACGCGATGGAAGCATCATCTGACCGTCTCTTATTTTGACGCGATGGAAGCAGCAGCTGACCGTCTCTTATTTTGACGCGATGGAAGCATCATCTGACCGTCTCTTATTTTGACGCGATGGAAGCATCATCTGACCGTCTCTTATTTTGACAAGATGGAAGCATCAGCTGACCGTCTCTTATTTTGACGCGATGGAAGCATCATCTGACCGTCTCTTATTTTGACGCGATGGAAGCAGCAGCTGACCGTCTCTTATTTTGACGCGATGGAAGCATCAGCTGACCGTCTCTTATTTTGACGCGATGGAAGCAGCAGCTGACAGTCTCTTATTTTGACGCGATGGAAGCATCATCTGACCGTCTCTTATTTTGACGCGATGGAAGCAGCAGCTGACAGTCTCTTATTTTGACGCGATGGAAGCATCATCTGACCGTCTCTTATTTTGACGCGATGGAAGCATCAGCTGACCGTCTCTTATTTTGACGTGACCTGATGTGGCGATGACTTTAGAGGACAGAGTTTTGTCCATGAAGGCATAAAACATTTAAACTCTGCACCTCTTCACTGACATCACAGTTCTGTCTGTGGTCAACGAGGTGGAAGAAAAGAGGCTGGGGGCAGTGCCGATTTATGACCACGCCTCCTTTTGATTGTAGCTCCAGGCCTCAGGGAGCATTTTATGATGTTGTAACTGGATTTTAGGAAATGTGGAAACTTCCAAAAAACTTTTACCCTCTTCCTCGTCCTCGTCTTCTGTCCACTGTGTTGTAAAAATGTGAAAGGTCAAGGCTGCAGGAGTTTCTGAGGGACATGTCTGCTTGTTGGATGAAATCCTTATTAGTGAGTGAGTGAGTGAGTGAAATAAACAGAAAAACCCTGACATTCATGCGAACGCTGACCCAGAAAAGACGGTGGTGTTTCAGTCAGTTTTTACCGCACACTGTTTGATTCACCTGCAGCACCAAGAAACTTTTGTTAAATCACTGCTGAACACATGAATCTCTGTAAGAGACACGTTTGTATTTAAACTAAGTAGCTGCAGCTGTTTGTCTTGTTACGCTGAACAGGAATAATAATGAAGTACGCACTAAAAACTCAAACACACAGCACTCACACGTACTCACTGTTGGACGTAATTGATTGATAATTGATCATCTATTGGAAATAAGCGAGAGGATAAAAGCTCTGCTGCAGGAACCAATCAGAACGAGGAAAGCAGGCGGGTCTAAATCACTTCTGTGAGATTGTGTTTCTGCGTCAAAGCAAAAGCAAACCTTTGTTTTCTTGATTAAACTCCACGTTGTTTTTGAATGTTTCTGAAACACAAAGTTTGGACGTTTCCGTCTAGTTTTGATGATTTTGTGATTAATGTCTCGTTTTCAGTCAATCAAACTGAACATCTTATGTTGTATAAACATGCATGTGTTCATGTGTTCATGTGTTCATGTACAGTTATCCTTCAGTCTAACGCTCATAAATGTTCCACTCACTCCAACATAATCACAAGGAAACAAAGACCAACATCGTAAATTATGTAAACCATGAAAAACGCTCTAAATATTTCATATTTGTATTTTTAGGTTGAGACAGAAAAAGAAAAATATTGAGTTTTTGCAACATTTTCTCCATGAAAAAGAAAGAAAATCAGCGACGTGTGTCTCGTATTTCACGACTTCTTCTCCTCCTTCACTCAAATGTTTAAATTCAGTCATTACTTTGAATATTCAATCGTAATATTTGTCAAAGATTTCAAACTCCAGCTCATGAGAGCGAGTGAAGGCGATGCATTCAAGAAACCTCGTAAATGTCCTCACTCCATAAACACATGCTGCTGCCACCTGCAGGTAAATGCATCGTCAGAGAAACACAATCACTTCACGCTCTCACTTTTAACTTAAATGCTGAATCTGCTGCCTGGTCACGTTCTTACGTTGTTGGTAGTCTTGGCAGTCGGTCACGTGCCCAAACCATGTGAATATAATGAAGGACCAGATTATTCCATCAATGCAAAGAGTGGTTCAGGGAGCATGAGACCACAGAGTCCAGACCTGAACCCCACTGAGAATCTTTGGGATGTGCTGGAGAAGGCTTTGCTCAGTGGTCTGATTCTCCCATCATCGATACAAGATCCTGGTGAAACATCAGTGCAACATTACAGTAGCTTATGGAAACAATGTCACAGTGAATGAGTGAGTGATCAAAGCTACAGGCGCTGCAACCATGTGACAGTGTATGTTCAATCTTAATTGACTAACTGTGTTTATTTAACATGGTAACTAAAGTATCCCGTTTCAATTATGACTTGAAATGTAAACTCCTGTTATAGCGCCACCTGTTGACCTGAGTCTTTGAGCAGAACATAACTGTGCTGTGTTCATGTTTGTGTGAGCGACCAGGATTATTTTAGTTTGGAAACTGGAGGAGGAAAAAAAAGTGGCGTCTTTATAAAAAACACCACCTACATGAGGAGACTCTGAATGTTTCCTGAATGTTTCCTGAATGTTTCCCTGTTGCTTTTAAATGGAACAAATCAAAAATCACTGCATTTAGCAGTAATTATGCAACATGAGGGGGATCAGTGTGGACGCCCACTCGCACTGGAATCACTGCAACACACCTGCACACACACACACACACACACACACACACTCTGCAGCTGCTGCTGATGCTGCTGCTGCTCCCACGAGGAGGATGAAGATGATGAAGATGATTAAAGATCTGCATGTAAAAGAAAACAAAAGCAAATCTTATATTTGTCTAAAATCTGCTGTTGAATGCTGCATTGGAATCTTCTGTCTCTCTCTCCCTCTCTCACTCTGTCTCTGTGTCTCTCTCTCTGTCTCTGTGTCTCTCTCTCTGTCTCTGTGTCTCTCACTCTCTCTCTGTCTCTCTCACTCTGTCTCTCTCTCTCTGTCTCTCTCTCTCTCTCTCTCTTTGTGTCTCTGTCTCTCTCTGTCTGTCTCTCTCCCATATTCCGGGGACGGCGCGCGCGCTCCCCCACGCAGCCGAGCGCGCGCCCGTGGAGCTGCTGAGCCGACAGTGTGTGTGTGTGCGTGTGTCAGTCCGCTGGATGTGTGTGCAGAGGAGGTTCGCTGTGGATCTGCTGCCGTGTTGTGTTCAGGGACCTTCATGTCGTAGAAGCTTCACGTTGCTTCTCTCTGGAGCCTTTGCGTCTTTGAGTCTTTGAGTCTTGGAGGATCTTTGATGGCTCAGGTTTCAGTGTCGGCTCTGGAAAGTTGCGCAGCGTCAGGAACCGTGGACGCAAACTTTCACAGCTTCTCATAAACGAGTGACAGATTGTTTTCGTATTTAAATCTTAAAATGTTTAGATTAAAAGATGAAGATGAACGCAGGTGAGTCACGCGCGCTGTGAGCTCCGCGGCTCAGCTGCTGCAAGAGGAGAAGTCGTGATCTGTGCGGCAGAGGACGCACCGATGAGACAACATGGGTGAGTGAGTGAATGAGTGTGTGACTGAGTGAGTGTGTGTGTGTGTGTGTGAATGAATGAGTGAGTGAGGACGGTGTCGTTTAGAGGCGGTTACAGGAGAGTGAAAAGCATCACTGCTGCATCTGTTAGTTCAGGGGCTGATTCTCTTGTTAATCTCTGCGCATCTCACTCAACTCCAATGTTTCCGATGTGTTCTGTTAAACATATTGAGATGATAATCCCCGGTAGAAACCGATAATCCCCGTTAGAAACCATGTTTCTGAATATTAAAACAATAATCTCACCTTTCTCTAAAACTCATGATGATGTGATTTTTAGATTAAATAATCCTATAATAACAATAATCCTCGTAATCTTTTTATAAAAAACGCCTTCGCTGGTGAAACGTCAAGTTCACCGCGATTATTACTGATCAAGATTATGATGAATGAACATCTGACTTCATCCTCTCTCTCTCTCTCTCTCTCTCTTCGCTTCTGTCTCCAGCTCCCGCACCACACACGCACGCACGCACGCACACACACGCACGCACACACACACACACACACGCACACGCACACAGACACACACACACACACAGACACACACACACACACACACACACAGACACACACAGGTTAGCGCTGCTCCCATATTAAGGACTCTGCATCGACTTACATTCCTAACAATAAGGTTCGTGTCTGCCTCATTAGGACCAGGTTTTGGTCCTACTACTGATCCTGATGAGGTCAGTGTTTATGACAAACACACACACACACATCTCATCCCCCTCATCAGTGATTGACAGCTCAGTTCTCTTTTTTCTTCACCTCCTCAGATCATCTGTTCATATGAGATGATGCTGTGTGTGTGTGTGTGTGTGTGGACACAGACACACACACACACAGACAGACACAGACAGACAGACAGATGTTTACTGTTAAACTGCCACTTCTCCGCCTCTGAGTGCTCGTCTGGACTCCTCACTTGTTGAGTTGTGTTTTTCTGTTTTCACTCACATGAAGTGAGAGGCTGACGCAGCAGACTGAAGAATCACTCGCTCACGTCTGAAGCTCATCACCTCTTACTTTTGCAGGTTTTTAATTATAACGTCATGGTGGTACATCAGTGGTACAGTGGTTACCACCGGTGTCTTACAGCTCAGGGGTTTGAGGTTTGAATCTGTGGGTTTTCTCCAGACTCAGGATTGTCTTGACTGTAGATTCTGAGTGGACTGTCGTTATGAGCGTGAGTGTAAACGTTGGTTTGTTGCTTTTTTTGGTCAAATCTACATTTTCAAGTGGCCACAAATGGAAATGTTTGAAAGTGATACTGATTTCATTTTTGGTTTGAAAACTCTGGGTGTGGATGAGCAGAAATGGGGAACATTTGGAAAATGAAGGCAGTTACTTTCCTGGTAAGATCTCATTGGTCAGGACTTTAGTTTCTGGAACCAATCAAAGAGCAAATCTACTTCCTGTTTACACCTGAGCCCTCGTCTGGATTAGGGCTTGGCCAAATATCACCATATATGTTTTTATGTAATTTGATGTTAAAATATATCAGGATATGAATCTAATCCATATTTATATATGTCTTATAAATAATATGTATATGTGATATCTGTGGATATAAAGCTGCACACAGGTTGTTTCTCTGGACACATGAAAGGTTTGACAGTGACACTGCAAATACACTGTAATTACACTGTAAATATACTGTCATTAAACTGTAAATACACTGTAAATATACTGTCATTAAACTGTAAATACACAGTAAATATACTGTCATTAAACTGTAAATACACCGTAATTACACAGTAATTACACTGTAAATATACTGTCATTAAACTGTAATTACACAGTAAATATACTGTCATTAAACTGTAAATACACAGTAAATATACTGTCATTAAACTGTAAATACACAGTAATTACACTGCAAATATACTGTAAATACACAGCAATTACACTGCAAATACACTGTAAATATACTGTCATTAAACTGTAAATACACAGTAATTGCACACACACACACACACACACACACACACATATACACACACACACACGCACACACACACACACACACACACACATATACACACACGCACACACACACACACACACACACGCACACACACACACACACCCTAATTTCTGACACTGTCAAAAAAACCCGGTCTTTCTCCAGGAGAGCGTCTCTGAACTCGCTGTGAGAGACCAACGATAGTTTCATGTTGGGTAGAGTGGTCATCTTTCATCTGAGACAGACTCCAATCTTAAAATGTTTGACCTCTGACCCTGAGACAGCTGTGACTGGCACCAGCCGTGTCCCCTCATGACCCTTTAAAGAATAACTGTCCCAGATGATGCATGGACGTTGCTCAGTGTTCAGGGCAGAAGTTTCCTCCATCACTTTGACACTAAACTCAGATTAGATTAGATTATACAATCATCTACAGTGAAGAGCAGCAGATACAGAACCACTTTTATTGATCCTACACTTGACTTACATTAATCTGTACGTCAAGATAAATAAGAGATAAACAAAGACAATGCATTCAAAAGTACTGTAAATTATACACAATAAGTGTATTATAGTCTTATAAGTATTATACACAATAACAGTTTATGTATTATATGTATTATACACAATAACAGTGTATTCTAAGTATTATACACAATAACAGTTTATGTATTATAAGTATTATACACAATAACAGTTTATGTATTATATGTATTATACACAATAACAGTGTATTCTAAGTATTATACACAATAACAGTTTATGTATTATAAGTATTATACACAATAACAGTTTATGTATTATATGTATTATACACAATAACAGTGTATTCTAAGTATTATACACAATAACAGTTTATGTATTCTAAGTATTATACACAATAACATTACATTTATCCAAAGCGACTTACAAGGGAATTGAGTACAACCTCCCGGGCGTGGAGTTGAACTTGCGACCATGAAGTCTTTGGTCCCACAGGGTACCGGTCTTAATCACTGATTATGGTTAAGACCTGACACACAGATTATTATAACAGTATATAATAGTATTATAAAAGTGCTAATTAAGCAGTTAATTAGTAACACAGTGTAAATATGAATTGACCTCCGTCTCCGATCTTCATGTTTGTTTTTGAAACAGAAAGTCATCTTTATCATCTTTATCATCTTTATCATCTTCAGCTTTTACAAACTAAACTCAGACACTTTGACGGTGAAAAAAACGGATTTTCTGTCAGTTGAGTAAAAATGAAAAATGTCTTTGTTTTGAAAAGATTTTACAATTCCATCGTTTACATGAACACAAATGATTTTGTGTTCATGTAAACTCATGATGACTTTGTGTCTCTGTAGAATGTCCACACTCACACGTCCTCCACACGAAATGACACAATGTGTTCTTCATATTGAACTCACACAGAGAGACATCTGTGCAGTGAACAGTGTGACACACACACACACACACACACACTCGCACGCACACACACTCACACACGCACACACACGCACACACACTCGCACACACACACACACACACATACGCGTTTTTATTTCCCTGTGAGGCCCACTGTCTGGGTGATTGCTGGTGGGACCCACCCTTTCTGAGTGGTCTAGAGACTTGGTTTTAACTGCTAAATTTTTTTTAAATTTCTGTGAGGATGAAAATGACTTAAAACATCAAACACTCTCACATAAATTTTAATCCTGAATTTTGGTTCCTATGGGGACCAGTCATGGGTCCCCATGGGGCTTCCAAACCCCAACCCTACCCATATTATCTCTATATTATGTCTGTAAGCCTCAAATAGGCAGAGAAAAGATGCTTCTGGCCTTCAATGATCAACACTGATACAACTAGAAAGAAATCAGACCCCTGGCTCGATGCGTTTATTAATTATTACAAAAAACTACACCTGAACGGCTGACCTTTGACCTTTACGAAGGGCGCACGTGTCCGAAACTCAGCACCCTGGATCAGCCGTAGTTCCTGATACACATACTTAAAAATCAGACCCCTGGCTCAATGCCTTCAAGAATGATTACAAAAAACTGAGGGTGAAGGCCGAATAACACAGATCATCCCCAAACCGCTGACCTTTGACCTTTCTGAAGGTCGCACAGGTCTGAAACTCTGCACCCTGGACAAGCGTTTGTCCTTGATACACATACTGACATTTTAGACCCCTGGCTCGATGCGTTTATGAATTATTACAAAAAACTACACCCGAACGGCTGAACTTTGACCTTTACGAAGGGCGCACAAGTCCGAAACTCGGCACCCTGGATCAGCCTTAGTTCCTGATACACATACTGACATTTCAGATCCCTGGCTCGATGCGTTTATTAATTATTACAAAAAACTACACCCGAACGGCTGACCTTTGACCTTTACGAAGGGTGCACAAGTCCGAAACTCTGCACCCTGGATCAGCCGTAGTTCCTGATACACATACTTAAAAATCAGACCCCTGGCTCAATGCCTTCATTAATTATTACACAAAAATGTGGGTGAAGGCCGAATAACACAGATCATCCCCAAACCGCTGACCTTTGACCTTTACGAAGGGCGCACGAGTCCGAAACTCGGCACCCTGGATCAGCCTTAGTTCCTGATACACATACTGACATTTCAGATCCCTGGCTCGATGCGTTGATGAATTATTACAAAAAACTACACCCGAACGGCTGACCTTTGACCTTTACGAAGGGCGCACGAGTCCGAAGTTCCGCACCCTGGATCAGCCGTAGTTCCTGATACACATACTTAAAAATCAGACCCCTGGTTCAATGCCTTCATGAATTATTACAAAAAACTACACCCGAACGGCTGACCTTTGACCTTTACGAAGGGCGCACGAGTCCGAAGTTCGGAACCCTGGATCAGCCATAGTTCCTGATACACATACTTAAAAATCAGACCCCTGGATCAATGCCTTCATGAATTATTACAAAAAACTACACCCGAACGGCTGACCTTTGACCTTTAAGAAGGTTTATCACAAAAAGAATGAGACTGCTTTCAAAGTAAGTTATAGTGTTTATAACTAGTATTAAATTGTCTCCCTTATAGATTTTGGACATAATAATTTGATAATATTGAAGTCTGATCACTTAAATGTACATTCATCTTCATGAAATATTAAGTTTTTTGACATACACACTTACACACATGTCAGGAATCGGACCCCACCGGTGCAAACTTACACACTGCAATACCATTTGTGACCACTGGGGACCCAATCCCACACACACTCTGTCATGAAAACCTAGTTCATGGGGTCCAATTTTTTTTTTCAAAAAAACTGGGCAGGGCCTATCAGGAGGCTGTTTTCTATTGATTGCAATGCTCGTGCCCGTGGGGACCGAGTTTCGGGCCCCACGGGAAAAACTGGGCCCCACCGTGTGTGTGAAGAGTCAGGATGTGGTCCCCATCAGGATAGAAAAACGCACACACACACACACTCGCACGCACACACCCTCACACACGCACACACACACTCGCACACACACACACACACACGCACACACACTCGCACACACACACACACACACTCACTCGCACGCAGACACCCTCACACACGCGCACACACACACACACACTCGCACACACGCACACACACTCGCACACACACACACACTCGCACGCACACACCCGCACACACGCACACACACTCGCACACACACACACACTCGCACGCACACACCCTCACACACGCACACACACACTCGCACACCCTCACACACACACACACTCGCACGCACACACACACACACACGCACACACACTCGCACACACACACGCACGTACGTGTTTTTCAGTGATTTTAAACTCACTGGCTACATCTTACATTTGGTTGTCATGGTTTCAAGTATTCATCGTAGTTTTTTTGTTGTTTTTTAAATGAATGAGATTTTATCTATTCATTCATTCATTTGTTACCTGCACATTTACATCAGTCTCCTCTTTAGCATCAAATGTTATATATTGTCTCGTATGCAAAACTAGTGTTTGTCCAGAAACACGCAGATTATGGATTAAACTGACTGTACACCTGAGTGAACGAGTGAATGGCTGTGGGTGTGAGTGAACAAGTGAATGGCTGTGGGTGTGAGTGAGACAGAGAATGGCTGTGGGTGTGAGTGAACGAGTGAATGGCTGTGGGTGTGAGTGAACGAGTGAATAGCTGTGGGTGTTAGTGAACGAGTGAGTGGGTGTGAGTGAGAGAGAGAGTGGGTGTGAGTGAACGAGTGAATGGCTGTGGGTGTGAGTGAGAGAGAGTGGGTGTGAGTGAACGAGTGAATGGCTGTGGGTGTGAGTGAGAGAGTGAATGGCTGTGGGTGTGAGTGAGAGAGAGTGGGTGTGTGAGTGAGAGAGTGAATGGCTGTGGGTGAGTGAGAGAGTAAATGGTTGTAGGTGTGAGTGAGAGAGTGAATGGTTGTGGGTGTGAGTGAGAGAGTGAGTGGGTGTGAGTGAGAGAGTGAATGGTTGTGGGTGTGAGTGAGAGAGTGAATAGTTTTAGGTGTGAGTGAGAGAGTGAATGGTTGTAGGTGTGAGTGCGAGAGTGAATGGCTGTAGGTGTGAGTGAGAGAGTGAATAGTTGTAGGTGTGAGTGAGAGAGTGAATGGTTGTAGGCGTGAGTGAGAGAGTGAATGGTTGTAGGTGTGAGTGCGAGAGTGAATGGTTGTAGGCGTGAGTGAGAGAGTGAATGGTTGTAGGTGTGAGTGAGAGAGTGAATGGTTGTAGGTGTGAGTGAGAGAGTGAATGGTTGTAGGTGTGAGTGAGAGAGTGAATGGTTGTAGGTGTGAGTGAGAGAGTGAATGGTTGTAGGTGTGAGTTCCCAGACATTAGTTTTCTTTTCTTGTCTTTTTATCACATATTTGTATTTTTAAATTATGAATTTCTTGTATGAATGTGTGAATAACCACTTCACACAGTTTGTTCCAATTCGACCACTAACCAAAAAAAGAAGAAGACTGAAGCAAAATCTCATCTGAGCCTTTGCGTGTCTGTCCTGTCTGTTCTGTTTCTGCTGCTGTTGCTGCTGCTGCTGCTGCTGCTGCTGCTGTTGCTGCTGCAGTTACTGCTGCTGCTGCTGCTGCTGTTACTGCTGCTGTTACTGCTGCTGCTGCTGCTGCTGTTTCTGCTGCTGTTACTGCTGCTGCTGCTGCTGCTGCTGCTGCTGTTGCTGCTGCAGTTACTGCTGCTGCTGCTGCTGCTGCTGTTACTGCTGCTGTTACTGCTGCTGCTGCTGCTGCTGCTGCTGCTGCTGCTGTTTCTGCTGCTGTTACTGCTGCTGCTGCTGTTACTGCTGCTGCTGTTACGGCTGCTGCAACAAACGTCCACTGCTCTTATTTTCCTCTGATGAGGACAGTCTTTGTGCGAGGGACACTGAGACATAAAGACAGAGTTTGATAACATGAAGCATCTGTGCCACATGTTGTCATCACTGCATTGATCAGCCTTCATGTTACAAACACTCTTACACTCCAGGATTATAACAGGATGTTAAAAAGTCCCGTAAACCTGAGACAAAGCTCTCGTCCTCCTCGTGTGGAACCTGCAGGCAGTAATTCACAGCAGCAGCAGCAGAGGACGTGAGGACAGAGGACATAAGGACAGACTCAGACTGAGTCATGAGACACGCTCAGTGTTTTATTTCACTTTATGATTGCAGATGTTCGTGTGTGAATTAACGGTGACTTTGCCTCACGTTCTCTGATGTAAAGGATTCTTCAAGGACTGGATGATGAAATGATCACATGACTGATAACGAGGATTCACGTGTTTCTACGTCAGCTGATCTCACTCACCTTCTGACGCTCAGGGAATTATGGGATATGTTGGACAGTTACACAGTTCTGCTCGACTCAGTTTAGTATCGCCACGTTGTTTTCCATGACTTCATAGCTCCTCCTCAAAGTGGGCGGAGTCATCACATCACTGTGGTGACGTGGTTGTGTCACGAACGCGTTGTAAAGCAGTTGTTTTGGGTGAAAGTGAATCATTAGATCGATGAGTTGACAGAATGGTTCAGTCCTTCAGTCACTGAACTGAAATACCAGTGAACGTGGTGACGACCAGCAGCGCTGTCCATAGATGCAGGAACATATTCTCAGCTCGCTACACTGATTAAAAATATCATATATATTCTGCGGTTCGACTCCGACACCATGGAAATATTGTTACATGCAGCGGTGACACAGTCAACTGTGTCATCGGTTCACAAACCACCCAGAAAACACACAATGATACAAGTGACACACACTGATGTGAGTGTCACTGACGAAATAAAGAGAAAATCATGAGACACAATGAGACGTTAGATCAGTTCACAAACAGAAAAGAACTTTAAATTCACAGAAAAGTCAGAGCTGAACCACCTCACACACAACAAAGTCACACAACAATAGAAGGGCATTGACGCCGCTGTGTAACTGTCCATGGTGCTGATCATCCTGGCAACAGTAAACATTTAGACGTTCTTTGACAACAGCCCTCGTCTGTGGATGGAGTTCAGACTCTGTGTCCTGTACGATGTCCCGGGAGAGACGCTGAAGACGACTGCGTCTCCAGTCGAATCTTCTTTTTCTCTCCCCTTTATTTTTTTAATACATTTTTGGAGTCACCAGCAGGGGGTGCTGCAGCACCCTTACTTCCCTCGGTACTGGTGCTGTCTGTAAATACAGTGATCCCTCGAAGTAGTCGGCTTTATTTTGTACAATTATTCTACATGATTTAAGGCTGTAAAACCACACACTTTATTCACTTTTCTCACACAGACATGACCATTTTCTCACATTTCTCACTAGTTTAAACACTCTCAAAGATTTTAAAACATAAAAGTATTATAGAATGAAACCAAAAATCAAAACTTGTTTTCAGGCTCAAACATTTGTTTGAGAAATAAAAATATAAAAGTTTTCCTAGCTATTAGAAATAACACATTTCATTTTAATGATCAACTTACGAGGACATGAATTATTAATAGTGACTCACGCGTATTTCACAGTTCCTCTGACGATGCCGCGGCTTCCTCGTCCTCGCGACGCTCGGGAGCGTCTTTTTCAGGATGCGGAACACAATGCGCGTTAGTACACTGTAAAAAAAAAAAAAATCAGCGACACAGCGAGGCCGCGAAAGGTGAAGCATGTTATCGTGAGGGACCACGGTACACCAGACTCCTCATTCAAACTTCAATTGAATGAATTGAATGAATGACTTTATTCCTCCACACACATTTACAACAGCTCAGTTAAAGTGACAAAGAGGTGCAGAAATGTGCAAGTGTATAATAAGTAAAAAGAAAAGAAAAACGTAAGAATAAGAATGAGAATAAAATAAAATACAATATAGTAAAAAGAATTACAAAAAAAATCACACTCTAATATAGAGTAAGTAATAAAAATAGAGATAAAAATAAGATAGAATGCACAATATCCAAAAATGTACACAGTGTAGAAAGACTAAACCGAGATGTGCACTCAGTACAGAAGGAAAAAAACAAAACACGTTTACATGTTGGACATTACGCATGTTTTCAGGATGTTTAAGTCTTTTTCACTTTGATCTGCAGTTAAACTTTGCGCTCACGACTCTTCAGTGACGACACTCTCTGACCAATCAGAGGCCGGCAGTCTGTCGACGTCACATTTTAGTATCGGACCAAAAAAAGCATGATTAGTCAGCTGTGTTTGGAAGGTCCTACGATCCGAGACGGTCCTCGGCGCTGCGGAAATAAGACCATGTCGGAAAAGAGCAGAAATGAGTTAAATCGGTGGAAACTGATCCAATTTCTGCAGATCTCATTTATTTAAATTGGAGGAAACATGAAACTGGACGTGTGTGAATGTTTCAAAGAGACGCAGAGCAGATTTTATCATACGTTATATTCACATATTCTACAGTTGAACTATACAATCCTTCAGTCGGATGCTTTTTAAACTAAACACCTTTTAAATATCTATCGATCAAAGTAAGACAACATATCGGGATCTTTATTTAGTTTTAGTTTTTTTTATTTAGATATAAGATCAACAAAGTTCTCCCACATGTGCATTTTATCCGTGGTTTACATGAACGCCTCGTGTTCCTGCTCCACCTCCTCAGCTCAGCTCTGTTATCGATCATCGCTGCTCTCTGCTTCACCACACACACACACACGTGTCTGTGTGTGTGTGTGTGTGCGTGTGTGTGTGTGTGCGTGTGTGTGTGTGTGTGCGTGTGTGTGGATCCACAGTAAAGCCGCTGTCAGGAAAGTTCCTCACACGTGGGATTTCATTGTCCTCAGATGAAGAGTTTGTGCCGTGACCGTGTGACAGGATCAGTCCAGATATTCCACAGAGCAGCTTTAAAGGCTGAAGACGGAGCTTTTTCACTGATTTACATTATATTACATTACATTACATGTCATTTAGCAGACGCTTTTATCCAAAGCGACTTACAATAAGTGATTTACTTAAGATTTCCGCTGTGAGGTCAACACTGAAGGACGCGCCGCATGTGTTCACACTGTGCTTTTATAATATCATCACATTTCACAAGTGTTACAGTGAATGTAAAGACTATAGAAACTGTTCAGCGTTACATTCTTTCCATTAACTTCCCATTAATCAACACTTTAAATAATAATAACGTCAGCAGTTTAAATGTAGAGCTGCAGGATTTTACACTTTTAATTGACAGCAACTTTAATTATCTGTTGCTTTTTCTTTATTTATGGATCATTATGGCAACATTTAAGTAGTCGATCATTAAAGGGATATCATCATTATGGTAAATATGAATAAATAACAGCGACCTATTGTTTTTTGATTTTCACGTGTCAGTAACAGACGGAGAATGATCATGAACGTGTGTCAGCAGCAGAGACGCCGCGATCCTGACATGTTTTATGTTCAGTAACGTGTGCGTTGAGGTGCTGAGAATTGTGGGCGGAGCTACAGACCCTGGTGACGGAGCTAGTGACTCAGGCTTTTTCTTACATATTGCAGCTTTAAACCCTGAGACCAGAGCTACTGTCGTTTTTCAACACTGTACATTTTGATCAGCTGATAAAATGACTCAAACACAACATTTAGATGGTTGTGTTTGTATATTCTATATATTATATACAGTTTTATAATATATATATATATATATATATATATATATATATATATATATATATATATATATATAGTAAAGCTCAGGCGTTTGATTCACACAAAAACATGCCGCTGTAAAAATGTTGACATTCAAAGTGATTCATTAACTTTTTTAAAGGTCTCACAAATTAAACTTTACGCCCTCAGACTAATGGAGCATATGATTTTCTTTTTGAAGTTTCTGTTGGTTTTTAAGTGATGACATTTCTATTTAATAACAACTATTAACTGATTAATCATTTACTTTCATTTACTGATCAATTAGAATTTGATTAAATGTTAATCAGACGTGAGGATTTGTTGCTTCACTGCATCTCGTTAATGACTTTATTTCTCTTAACTGTTTGTGAGACGATTCAAGTTTAATCTCATCATTAAAGACATACAGTCAATTATTAATCCCTGAGTTTATTCTCCATTTCATTTAAAAAGTGGAGTTTATAGTTCAAGTGTTTCATGTCGGCCTGTTGTTGAGGTCAGATTTAATATCAGATTTCATGTGGATGATGTCTGAACATGTGATTCTTGTCCTGTCCTTGGACACGAGACGTAGAGTAAAAGACACGTGAGTTGATCCGAGTCAGAGAGGAAGAAGAATTCACTCTGAAGACTTTTCCTTTACAAACAAACCCACCTTTTATATTTAATGTCATTTCTCCCTAAGAAATACTGTGTTTATCTACTTTGCTCAAACTAAACCATGTTGTTATTACATTCATTTGACCTTTAATGTTAAACAGAAGTGCATTAACTCCTAACCCTGTTCCCAAACAGCCCAGTATTTGTCACGTGTTTATAATACCCTTTTTTCGCTGCTGTAGCAAAATAATTTCTCTAATCTAATCCAATCTAATCTAGATGAATCATCTAATTAATTAGATTAATTATCTAATTTAATCTATCTAATGTAATTTAATTTAATCCAATCTAATCTAATCTAATCCAATCCAATCCAATCAAATCTAAACATCAGTGTAAAGCCTTGTAAACTGTGTTTTTTGTTTTTTTTTATCTGTGCGTCACAAAATGATAGAAACAATAAGATTCAGAGGAAGAAGGAAACAGGGACATGTGGAGCTCAGTGCTACATGTTAACAACGTTACTGGTGAAAGTGATGAAATAAAAACCTTAAACCTTCTGGTAAATATTGAGATTGTGTCATTTAATTAAATCACAGGTACATATAATGTACATTAAGATATAACATACCATCTATACATAATAACCACTACACTCTAATGTGAGGATGAACACTTAAAGATATAAATAGTTTCTTGCATGAATAACTGGTATGAAATTCCGTTTCACTAATTGCGTTGTTAAAAAAATGTAAAGTTCAGTTTCAAAACTATCATTTTTTCTCTCACTCCCACTGATGTGAGCATATCACCTGCTGGTGAATGCAGATTAACACATTCACACTCATCAAACATCAATTTAATCCTGGATTAAACCTGTGTTTGAGGAGAGAATCATCAGCAGAAACAGTGACCTGCATCCTCCTCCTCCTCCTCCTCCTCTGGATAAATACTCTGTACAATAACATGCTGATGCTGAGATGGAGATAATCTATAGGCCTAATCAAGCCATTAGATCTTCAAGTGGTAATAATTTAGGTCTTTGTGTTTTTCCCGCTGTAAAGTGGCCTCGTGAGAGCGAGAGTGAGTCGTCTGTCTTCATTCCCTCCTTCGCTGTAATGTTCCCAAAGCTTGAGCTGCTCCAACTCACATCCCTCACAAATCCACCGAGAATAAACCGGCGAACACGATCGACTTGTTCATTTCATTTAAACTTTTACAACACGCTGCATCATTTCACGTGAACGTTGTCATTAGTGAAGTGATGCGAGCGCGGCGCAGTACGGCGGCGGCGGCGGCGGCGGCCACTGCTCCTCCTCTCGCCGCATGTATGTTTGGTTCCAGTGGCTGTAAAATAAGCTTTTATCATAAATCAGCTGTTTTATTCTGCTTCATGCTCACATTACAGCAGACTCCAATTTTCAAATGAATGGGCATAAAATAATGGGTTCAAGTGTGTAAAAAGGTACTTCATTTCAATATTGTAATGCCAGTGAGGTTCAATCTATCACCGCTCACCCCGTCACATTCCACCGTGCCCCTGGAAATATTTTTTAATTTTATGTGCCTTAAATCTGAGTGAACACACTCAATAATGTCATATATCACAGACGCTGTTGTGGCCTGGAGTTTTGCTTGCCTAAGCTGAGTCACACACTTTAAACAGCCTCCAGCATCAGAGAGGAAGAGGAGAAGGAAATTACAAGGACTTATCTAACGCTTAAAGGTTTACGAAGCCTGTCACTTCTCCGATCATCACTCTTTCCTCAAATCACACTTCTTCAATATTTACATATTCAAGGTCGATGGATCGTCTGAGTTAGGGCTGCAACGAACCATTCTTTTCATAATCCATGATTCTCTCGATGAAATGTTTGTCAGAAAATGTGTAAAGTGTGTAAAATGTGTAAAATGTGTGTCCACAAACCAAAATGATTGAGTTTGAATGATGTCTTTGTTCTATGGAGCAAAAAAAGCTCAACAAATTTACATTGAAAGCTAAAAAAACACATAAAACTGGTTTTAATGATTAAAAACACAAACTAGGATGAGACCAATAACAATATTAAAATGAATATAATACAATATACAGTCAACATGAATCAAAGAATAAAGTCATTAAAATAAAAAAAAGCCCTGATATTACAAACAATTACACAGAACCTCTCAGAAAGTTTGTTCCTTTCTTTGTCCTTTAAATTTGATCTAAATTCTCCCAAAGTCATTAAGTGTGAACGTTTTAAAGCTGGAAAGTGGAGCAGCTTTTATTCTGAGCTCTGACTCTGGGGACTGACGTGGTGGTCGTTTCTACACATGTTCGTACACAGATGAATCCGTTGAGATTTGGGATCATAAACGATTCCAGTAAAACTGAGATCAGTCAGAGAAGCTAATGTAGCAGCAACATACAGATATGATGTGACTTCAATAATACATTCAGTCAGCTAATAACTTGTTTCCACTTAAACCAGTGTGTAAACCAACGTTTTCTGGTGTAAACCAGCGTTTTTTCAGATGTAAACCAGCGGTTTTTTTCAGGTGTAAACCAGAGTTTTCTGGTGTAAACCAGCGTTTTTTCAGATGTAAACCAGCGTTTTTTCAGGTGTAAACCAGAGTTTTCTGGTGTAAACCAGCGTTTTTTCAGGTGTAAAGCAACGTTTTTTCAGGTGTAAACCAACGTTTTCTGGTGTAAACCAGCGTTTTCTGGTGTAAACCAGCGTTTTTTCAGGTGTAAACCAGCGTTTTCTGGTGTAAACCAGTGTTTTTTCAGGTGTAAACCAACGTTTTCTGGTGTAAACCAGCGTTTTCTGGTGTAAACCAGCGTTTTTTCAGGTGTAAACCAGCGTTTTCTGGTGTAAACCAGTGTTTTTTCAGGTGTAAACCAACGTTTTCTGGTGTAAACCAGCGTTTTCTGGTGTAAACCAGCGTTTTTTCTGGTGTAAACCAGCGTTTTCAGGTGTAAACCAGAGTTTTCTGGTGTAAACCAGCGTTTTTTCAGGTGTAAAGCAACGTTTTCTGGTGTAAACCAGCGTTTTTTCAGGTGTAAACCAGCGTTTTCTGGTGTAAACCAGTGTTTTTTCAGGTGTAAACCAACGTTTTCTGGTGTAAACCAGCGTTTTCTGGTGTAAACCAGCGTTTCTTCAGGTGTAAACCAGCGTTTTGTGGCGTAAACCAGCGTTTTTTCAGGTGCAAACCAGCGTTTTCTGGTGTAAACCAGCGTTTTCTGGTGTAAACCAGCGTTTTTTCAGGTGCAAACCAGCGTTTTCTGGTGTAAACCAGCGTTTTGTGGTGTAAACCAGCGTTTTTTCAGGTGCAAACCAGCGTTTTCTGGTGTAAACTAGCGTTTTTTCTGGTGTAAACCAGCGTTTTTTCAGGTGTAAACCAGCGTTTTTTCAGGTGCAAACCAGCGTTTTCTGGTGTAAACCAGCGTTTTTTCAGGTGTAAACCAGCATTTTTTCAGGTGCAAATGGCTTCGTGTTAACGCCATTAATAACACGTTTAACTGACAGTTCTCATATATATATACACATAAATATTCTATGTTGAGCAAAATAAATAAAGATTAAAAAGTAAAAGCTGTAGAGGGCGCCAGTATAGAAGTCAAAGAGGAAGCAGCTAGTTTAGCTACTGTTCTAGTCTTTGATCATTTCAGGGGATGTTTGACGATATCCGATCATACACACTGATATGATACCGATACCGATTGTGCATCCCATAATGTTACTATGACACGGGAAGATGAAAAGCCCTCACACATACGTGTGTCAGTCAGTCACCTTGAAAACGTGTGTAACCTGTGGTCGAGTGGAGCATTTAATAAGAAAGCGTAGATTTACTTTGTTTTCTTGCACACTTTTCATTTCTCTCGAGTGCCCTCGGTGCGGCCTGAGCACCGTTGGCCAATCCACTCGGGCACTCTGGGTAATAGCCTCTGCATCAGTGCTCAGAACAGCATGCATTCAAATGAAATATCAACTTGTCGCACGGCCAAGGAGGACGACAGCTGACTCTGCCACAATCCACTCCGTCCTCTGAGGGGGAAGCGGTGCCACTTTTATGAGATTTCAGAGAGGTTTCCACAGGAAGCTGACCTCAGCCGAGGTAATTGGGGAAAAGATATATTTTAGGAGTAATATTATATTTGATCTTTTGCAGTTTCCAGCTCATTTTAGTTGATGCTTGAGTTTGAATTGAAGCTCTTGAACTTGTGCAAACTTCTGGTGTGGTGTGTGAGCACTCGAGGCCTCGGGAGAAATCACAGCCTGTTCTTTAATTGATATTCATTTGCTGCAGTTGCATCATCAGGCGCAATTTGTGTTGAAGTCTTATTTGTTGCTCACAGGAAAATAAAAAGCAACGTGTGGATTTGCTGCGAGGCTCGTGTGTGTGTGTGTGTGTGTGCGTGCGGCGTAGCTTGTCATTCTCTGATCCACTGGCTTCTCCTTAATTCACAGAGAAGAGTTTGAATCCTAAAAAAGGAATGAAAGAATAAAACGGAGGCCCATTGATTTTTTTACATGTCGTGTGAAAGACGAGTGCAAAGCTGTTCGAAGCCTCTTGTGTTTTCAGATATGAATAAAGTGATGAAGTGATAAAGTAATGAAGTGATAAGGTGATGAAGTGATAAGGTGATGAAGTGATAAGGTGATGAAGTGATAAGGTGATGAAGTGATAAAGTAATAAGGTAATAAGGTGATAAAGTGATGAAGTTATGAAATGATAAGGTGATGAAGTAATAAGGTGATGAAGTGATAAAGTGATGAAGTGATAAAGTGATGAAGTGATGCCACTTGGTGAATATTCTCTGGTTTTCTTTGCTCCATAAAAACAAAGAAATCATTCAAACCCAAAAACAAGATGTTTGAGAATGTCGTCATTTCCATGTTTGACAAACACTGATCAACATTTTTACACATTTTATGAACCAAACTATAAACGTGATTAATCAACAGATTAATCGATTATAAAATGATCGTTAAAGGGCAAACTCTTTTTCTAACAAAAGTTCTTGGACAGAATAATCTGAGGTAGTTCTGTTCGCCGTTAAGGATTAAATGAAATGTTAACTTTGCTAAAGCAGTCGTGCATTTTGTTTGCAATCAGAACTCTGACAGAAACAAACGCTGCTCATTTCACAGAAAACATCACTTCTGTTAGTTTCACAGTTAATGTTGTTACCGTGTGTGTGAGCGGAATATTTATTATATAATAAATATTATTTTCAAATATTTAATCGCGATTATTCGCATTGATGTCATAGTTAACTCGCGATTAATCGCATTAACGTCATAGTTAACTGGCGATTAATCGCATTAACGTCATAGTTAACTCGCGATTAATCGCATTAACGTCATAGTTAACTGGCGATTAATCGCATTAACGTCATAGTTAACTCGCGATTAATCGCATTAACGTCATAGTTAACTCGCAATTAATCGCATTAACGTCATAGTTAACTCGCGATTAATCGCATTAATGTCATAGTTAACTCACGATTAATCGCATTAACGTCATAGTTAACTCGCGATTAATCGCATTAATGTCATAGTTAACTCACGATTAATCGCTTTAACGTTTATTGAGACAATATCTCTGTCACCTGCATATTGTGACTTATTCCTCTTATTGTGAGAGCTGCACAATAATAAGAGAGGCTGTGTAATCCGTGTTAACGCCGTTAATAACACGTTTAACTGATATTTCTAACTTCTCCGATTTCTCAATTGGAACACGATAAAGTTGGGGGTGACTTCACTTCCAATTCTGACATCTAGGTTCCCGGATAAGTGGAAATTGGCTCGTTCTACTAAAAATCTCCAACAAAAATGCATCTGCAACAGGAAAATACAGTTTCTAACAAAACACAAATGTATACCTGAGAACTGAGATCAGAGTCTAATAACAGAACATCCTGATTTTAGCAGTAACAATGTTACTGATGCAGGTTTTTTGTGTTTTTTTTTACAGTGAGCTTGTTTGTGGAACATCTGATGCATGAAATCAAAGGAAACCTGAGTGCTGCTTGCACTTAACAGCACATTTAATGATTGAATAATCAATTTGTGCCAAAGTGAAAGTCTCTCTGTGTTAAGCCTCCCGTGGGAGTCTGATACACACATGTAAGCTGGATTTCTTTATTACTCTGTCTGTGTGCAGAAATCTATGCTGAGCCAACAGCTGCTAATTAACGACGCTGTCGTGCGGCTGAATATTGTGGCTTTTTTTTTATCATGGATTACTGTCACGCACGTTCCAAACTCATAAAATATGCCCCAGTCTTCGTCTGTGTTTTCTCAGGATTGGTGTGCGTGAGGTCCCAAATGTAGTTTTAGTGATATGATGCGATGTTAGCGATCATTTCCTGCGGGTTCACTGCAGACTCTTCTAAAGTCTCCTGTGAAATTACCATTTAGGAAAAACTAATGAGCGTGAGTCGTGTTGTGGATGCTCAGCCAGATCACGCTGCCTCTAATGGAGGTGATTCTCGCTCTGCTCAGACGATTCTCTGGGTTTATTTATAGCTTACTTTTAGCGTGGATCTCCACTTTTACCATCACTAGACCTCCTTTTCTTAATTTACTGCCTTTCTTTCCTCTGCTTCTCCTCATATTTTTATGAAAATATGCTCTTTTATTATGTCTGTTTTATTCCCTGTTCCAACTTTTTACACTGGCATTAAATGTAAAGGTTACATTTAAAAAACTCTTACCAGGTGCAAAATGACACAATAGCTCTCACTAAAGGTCGTCATTTTTAACTGCCACACTTCATCTGGATGAGTCCGTGGCTGTGTTTGTTTTGACGCTGGTCCAGATGCACATGAATCATTTCTTGGCATTTTGTGTTACAAATATAAATGTGTGTGTTTGTGCAGCCTCGACAGAGCGGAGTGCTTTCTAATAGTCAAAATAACAGAATAAGAGAGAACTATGTCACTCTCACAATGCCCTATGTAAAATCATTCATAATCTCTGTTTCAATCCAAATAATTTAATGCCAGGGTAAAAATAAAATGGTTATTATTTTCCAGTGTAATCCTGATTACGTTGTGTTTGGAGTGGATGGCGAGCGGTGTGCGCTTCTCCGATCATTTGTCCACGCACTCCCCACATCCAAGTCATGATGTCTGCAGTGTTACCAACCAAGCTGGCAGACCCTCGAACCGTAGTGAGGAGACCACCGAAGACCGCTAGCTCCTTTAGCTCGGATTAGCTCGTTATTAAACCACGGCACTTTATTCACACACTGCAGGCTGATACACAGCCTCTCTTATTATTGTGCGGCTCTCACAATAAGAGGAATAAGTCACAATATGCAGGTGACAGAGATATTGTCTCAATAAAAAAACATCTGCACAAAGCAAGCAGATGCACTTTTCTATGTTGATAAGAGCATTAAAATGACAAGAAATCAAGGGACATTTACAATAGATACAAATGTGACATTAATCACAAGTTAACTATGACGTTAATGCGATTAATCGTGAGTTAACTCTGACATTAATGTTATTAATTATGAGTTAACTATGACATTAATGCGATTAATCGTGAGTTAACTATGACGTTAATGTGATTAATCGCGAGTTAACTATGACGTTAATGCAATCAATCGTGAGTTAACTATGACATTAATGCGATTAATCGCTAGTTAACTATGACGTTAATGGGATTAATCGTGAGTTAACTATGACATTAATGCGATTAATCGCGAGTTAACTATGACATTAATGCGATTAATCGTGAGTTAACTATGACATTAATGCCATTAATCGCGAGTTAACTATGACATTAATGCGATTAATCGTGAGTTAACTATGACATTAATGTCATTAATCACGAGTTAACTATGACATTAATGCGATTAATCGTGAGTTAACTATGACGTTAATGTGATTAATCGCGAGTTAACTATGACGTTAATGCAATCAATCGTGAGTTAACTATGACATTAATGCGATTAATCGCGAGTTAACTATGACTTTAATGCCATTAATCGTGAGTTAACTATGACATTAATGCGATTAATCGTGAGTTAACTATGACATTAATGCGATTAATCGTGAGTTAACTATGACATTAATGCCATTAATCGTGAGTTAACTATGACATTAATGCGATTAATCGTGAGTTAACTATGACATTAATGCGATTAATCGTGAGTTAACTATGACATTAATGCCATTAATCGTGAGTTAACTATGACATTAATGCGATTAGTCGCGAGTTAACTATGACATTAATGCGATTAATCACGAGTTAACTATGACATTAATGCGATTTATCGTGAGTTAACTATGACATTAATGCGATTAATCGCGATTAAATATTTAATCGTTTGACAGCACTAATAATTAGTCATCAGAATGATGTGCAGAGTGGATTGTGGTCTTTGCCTTGTGATACATTTTGTAGATATTGTGGACATTTACTGTATCTGTTACATAGTAAAAGTCATTTAGGCGAGTGCAGTGAGGGTGGATTAGTGCCATTACAGTGCATTAGCAGACACCAAATCATGCTTTCAGCTTTTCTGTGGATTTTCAGCATCAGAGCACATTTATTTTCTGTCATCACTAAAAATGTTCTTAGACGTGGATCAGTGCGGAGAAACCTTTGTTTGAAACAAGTAAAAGAGGCAGCATAAAGCATGCATGACCGAAGGTAGAAGTACATTCAGTGTGTGTAGAGTGGCATCGAGCATGAATTCATGTATTTAACTGCTTATCATTTGTTTAAAATAAATGGTTTTGACGTGTAGTTTAATGAATAAATCGATGCTTGACGCTGAGTCGTGCTGCCGCTCTGATGCCTCAGCTGGTTCCTGCACAGACACGATGTGATTGTTGTGCTGCCGCGTGTTAAAGCTGCATAATCAAGCTGCTAATTAATAATTACAGGAGGCATCACGCGACACACCACTGTCATTAACAGCTTTCTGAGCACATGGTGTCAGTCTGAACCCTTTCTACCAAACGTCTGCACATTCATTTACAAAGTGGATTTGTGAGTTAATGCAGTTTTCTTCATCATCATCATCATCATCATCTTTATCTTCTGTTCTTTTCATAACGATCCGTGTCTCTGTTCACACAGTTTTCTACACTCATGACACAAACCCTCAAACCAACAGATTTTCTCTATGTTTTCTAAAACAATTTGGGAATTTAGCTGCTAGTTGTTTAGAACCATGGTTCTCAAATGGTGGTATGTGTACTTGAAGATGACCATTGATGAGTTCACTAAAAACATGATGGAACTAGGTTTAGGTTAAGTCAAAGGATTTACTAATACATTATTTGTGGAGTTCCTTTTTATAAGCTGCTTTTTAACTCATTGAGTCATTTGAGTGTCACAGCTGTACACATCTGTGTGTGTGTGTGTGTTCTTGTATGGGTATCTTTGTGAGGACCAGAAAACGTATAAAACAGTGAGTGAGGACATTTTGAGAATGTGAGGACATTTGGTCTGGTCCTCACATTCTGTCAGTTTTTTTAGGTCCACAACAAGCTGCTACTTTCATCATCGATTCATCCGTCTGTCACTTTTTCAATAACTCAATTAGTAGTTTGGTCCATTAAATGTCAGAAAATAATATATTGATTGCTGTTTGCCTTGTATTCTCATTTGTCTTGACCACAAACCAAAGATTTTTAATTTACCATCAAAGACGAACAAAGAAGCAAGAGCATATTATCATCATCTGTGAGACTGAACACACAGAAATGACAAACTATTAAATAGTTGGTGATTCAGTTAATACTTAACTTATTGCCATAGTGTGTTTAAAAGTTCATGTTTGATCAAAAATCATCAGATTCCTGTGTTTAGGTTTGAAGGCGACCTTTTAAAAATCAAAAAGTCCTTACTAATTATTACATATTTCACTATTACATAGTCAAATACATGAATCACGACAATAATGAAAATATTGAGATCATGCTGTGAATATTGTGTGGTACATGTGCACAAATCCACAAACACTGCCAAGTCCAAACATGATTAACACGCTCCCGACTCCCCGCGTCTCGTTGTTAATTGTCAAATCAATAGCTGTTGACGACTAAAGCTGCTGCCACTGAAGGAAACACGAGAGCGAACAGATGAAGTACTTTTCAAAGCCCTGAGGAAAACTCCTCCCACTGAGAGTAAAAGCTGAGGGGATCGGCGGTTCAAAAATGTGTCCCTCGACGTACAGTCGAGTCAAAATACATGAACGCTCTGACACTCAGTTTTTTAACCGCTGGCTCTAAACTGAACCGTGTAACATTTGGAGTCAGACAGGATTGTGAGGTTTGAGGTCTGACTGACAGCTTACGTTCAGAAAAACAACAATTCTCTTCTTAAACCCCTGTTTGACTGTGAATGAGTTGCGTCTGCATTTTCAACGGAAGTGGATTTTTATAAAAATAAGGCATCAATTATGGTTGATTTTTAATATTAATCTTGTAGATTATGTCCAAGATCAAGACCAGAACCTTCAGAACATGGTCTCTGGACTCTGGTCTCTGCATTTCCCAGGTTTCTTTGTTGCATCGGCCACACAACGACCATCAGCTGTTTTTAAAAGTGTGACAGAGACTGAGCATCTCTCTCTCTCTCTCTCTCTCTCTCTCCCCCTCTCTCTCTCTCTCTCTCTCTCTCTCCCCCCCGCTCTCTCAGTAGTGCTGACACACTCCCTGGTGTGTGAGAAACTTGCAGCCTTACTTTTAAATGATTGACAATCATCAGAGGATTGTGAATAATTGTTGTTGTTTTTTTCCTGACTTCATACAATCTCAGAAAGTGATAGTTGGTAAATTCCTCTCTCCTCTTTCTGTCTCATAGGTCCACTGCTGTGTGATGGACGACTGGCACACTTGCTCTTTCCTCTCCTCCTCCTCCTGCGGGCTCCTCTGCTGTTCAGCTTCGGAGAGCGCACCTGCCCCAACAGCTGCCGCTGCGAGGGGAAAACTGTCCATTGTGATTCATCGGGCTTCTTGGAGGTTCCAGAAAACATCACCGTCGGCTGCCAGGGCCTCTCACTGCGCTACAACGAGCTACACACCCTGCTGCCCTATCAGTTTGCCCACCTCGGCCAACTCCTCTGGATTTACTTGGACCACAATCAGATTTCAGCTGTTGACAGTCGGGCATTCCAGGGCGTCCGGAGGCTCAAAGAGCTTATACTGAGCTCCAACAGGATCACGTCCCTGCACAATTCGACATTCCATGGAATTCCCAATCTCCGCAGTCTGGACTTGTCCTTCAACAAACTGGAAGTCCTTCAGCCAGGTCAGTTCCATGGCTTACGAAAACTGCAGAATCTACATCTACGCTCAAATGGTCTCTCCAACATCCCAATTCGAGCATTCCTTGAGTGCCGTAGTTTGGAGTTTCTGGATTTGGGCTACAATCGGATCAAGGCTCTCACTCGCACCACCTTTTTGGGCCTACAGAAGCTGATGGAGTTACATCTGGAGCACAACCAGTTCTCACGGATCAACTTTTTTCTGTTTCCACGCTTAGCCAATCTGAGGTCACTGTACCTGCAGTGGAACCGCATCAGGGTGGTGAACCAGGGCCTTCCGTGGACTTGGTATACGCTGCAGAAACTCGATCTGTCGGGGAATGAAATCCAGACCCTGGACCCTGCTGTGTTTCACTGTTTGCCCAACCTTCAAGTCCTAAACCTGGAGTCCAACAAACTGTCCAACGTGTCTCAGGAGGCCGTGTCAGCATGGATCTCGCTGACCTCCATCAGCCTCGCTGGAAACATCTGGGATTGTGGGACTGGCGTCTGCCCCCTTGTGGCTTGGTTAAGGAATTTTCGTGGCAGTAAAGACACCACGATGATCTGCAGCAGCCCGAAATATCTCCAGGGGGAAAAAATTATGGAAGCCACAAGAAACCATGGGATTTGTGAAGAAACCGATTATGTTCTGACTGAAACACCATCACCAATGTCGGAGTTTATTTCTGAAGCCACTGCCGAACCGACCTTTGCTTCCACTGGAACCTCTGCACCGTTACCACCCAGCAGCACCTTTGGTCCTCTTCCACCTTTCAGACCTCGACCTGCTCCTCATCCTACCTTTCCAGGTCACATGAACAAAGACCTCCGAGACTCAGTAGCTCGCACTCGACCCACTCATGCCCCTCCCCCAGAGGTTGAGCACATGACTGTGCACAAAGTGGTGGTGGGCAGCGTGGCACTCTTCTTCACCATGTCCCTCATCTTGACAGTTATCTATGTGCTGTGGCGGCGCTACCCGGGTGCTACCAGGTTGCTGCAGCAGCGCTCCATGGTGGTACGCAAGCATCGCAAAAAGAGTCCAGAGCCGGAGCAGAACCTGAGCTCCCAGCTCCAAGAGTATTACATGAGCTACAACCCGGCTGCCACACCAGAAGCACTGGAGGTGCTGGGCAACGGCACCGGTTCCTGCACTTGCACAATTTCTGGCTCCAGGGAGTGTGAGGTATGATCCATCGCATCTGCCTAAAAAAATACAAAATCAAAACACAGAGGCTCAACACACAGAGGTAAATCCTTCTATCAAGTATACACTGTAAAAAATAAGCCACATATTAGACTCACTTACACACTTGACTTCAAATGTTAGACATCTCCAATTATTCATGTTTTTACTCTTAAATCCTTGAAGTCTAAACAAAAATTCAATGAATCGGTTCTTGAGGAAAAAGAAAATCCACAACTTGGTTTTAATAAAACCAAGTTCTAACACCATCACATGAATAAATGTTGTATTTTCACTTTATCTGTGTATCTAAATTCTTACTCTGTGTTCATATTGAACCCGAATGAAAGTCTGTAGCTGAACAAATGACACACAGTCACTGCAGAGATGTGCGTCGCTTATCAGAGACTTTAAAGTTGTACTTTGTTTTGATTTGAAATATATGACAAGATGACTGTGAATTAGTTTAATGGAGAAAATTGTGAGGTTCATCTTCACGCCAACGCGGGTAGCCATTCAGATTTTATCGAACCAATTTGACGGCAAATGCTGATCCATAGTCTTGAGACAGAAACCTCACCGAAAGTGCAGTGCTGAATAAAACCACTGGGGGCAGCAGAGGTCTTAAACACTCTCATTGCCCTTTTTGTTCATGGTTAGTAAAACAGCTGTTGAAGTGAATTCTGGTCGTATGTTTCCTAATATATATATATATATGTATGTGTATATATATATATATATATATATATATATATATATATATACATATACATATATATCGTATTGTGACCTTTATATCGTGATACATATTTTAGGGTATAACAAATACGCAGCGCTATCAGTTTCAAAAATTCTGCCTTATTATGACACTTCCATTGTTACGACTATATTTATTTTATATCTGAGTAACTTGAGCCACGGTTGATGGTGGAAAGAAGAAGTTAACTCCTCCTCCTCTCTTCTCTCCTGCGGGAAATAGTCACGTCGTGGAATAGACGTGTTCGGTGTGAACACACATGTTGAAAACACACATGTTGAAAACACACATGTTGAAAACACACATGTTGAAAACACACATGTTGAAAACATTTGGAAATGTTCCTCTTGCTACGTCCAGCAGGGAGCCATGACTGACTGGACAGTGTCTAACTCAGCACGACTCATCTGTGTTTGTGTTTGCTCGTCTTGAATTACATCATGATCCATTACTCATGCCTGACGGACTGCACACGCGTCATCACGTCAGTCACGGGGACATCGTCCGAGCCTAATGTGTGCACGGTGACATGATTAACAATGAATGAATGAATGGAGCTTTCATTCCTCCACTGAAAGGTTTGGGTCTAATCTGTGGTCATTTGTCTTGAACTGCTTTGTTTTCAGAGGTTTGAAAGGTCTTTAAAACGCCAAAAAAATGGAACTCATGAAGGTTTCATTACAAAGTTGAACATGGATGACAGGAGACTCTGGTTTGTGATGTGCATGGTCTCACCCGTCAAAGCTAAAACGAGTTTTTCCACGACACTGCACACCTTTCCAGTTGCATGAGAGGGAGATTTATGGTAATTTGCACAGAAGGTGAGGCGATGCTGAAATCCCCAAATTTATTATCCAGCTTACGAGTGGATTTCTCAGCTGTGATAAGGCGTATATTCATAAAGCACGGTTATTATAATCAACTGCCTGAAGTTCTGGAATGATGCCTCATATTTGTTTGGTCTCAAGAAACACACGACCTTGTAAAGCTGCATTTATGACATGGCGCCGTCTCCAGCACAATTCAAAAGGTTAATTAAAACACGGCATTCTAAATGTTTTATTTAAAAATCTGTCTGACACCAACTATATGAGATTCAGTTTCACCAAATACAGAGTTTCAGGACAAATGAATTATACTTGAATGGAAAAGAAAGACAATGCCTGCTTACAGTCTCTAATCTTGTGTATTTTATTATCATTATTATTATTGTTATCATTATTATTATTATTATTATTATAATCATTTTTATTATTATTATTATTATTATTATTCAATTATTAGCTTTTGTTAGTGATTCAAGTTATGAACCAGACACATGATGTGAGATGTGCAACCACTGAGACAAAGATGACATCAAGACCTTTAGAGGCCAAGACCATGACTCAAGTGGTATGAGATCCAAGATCCAAGATCCATAGACCAAGACAAGACCAAGACTTTTATGAACTAAGACAAAGACCAAGACTTTTATGAACTAAGACAAAGACCAGGACTTTTATGAACCAAGACAAAGACCAGGACTCTGAGAAAACAAGACTGAATCAAGACCAAACCTGATACAAAGAGTGATACAAGAAGACTTTTAGAGATGGAGAAAAGACCAAAATAAGAGTGAGCTTTTTAAGGACAGCGGCGTGAAGTGAAGACACGTGCCTCCTGTTCTTGTATTCAGAGTTGTTCCTCCCCTGCTGATATTCATTTATGTTTCGGGGTTGAGATGGACATAGCTGCTGTCTTAGTCATGTCTCTATGAATGTCCCTGTGTATAGTTTTCACGTCAAAGAGGAAATGAGTTGTGCGTGCACCTCAGAGATTCTCCTTTTATTACAAGCTCACAGTCAACGATCAATGGGTGAATCTCTTTACACCCACAGGAACTGGTTCATTCCATTTTTCTGTCTGTCCGATTGTTCAGAATGAAACAATTAAACTTGTCTGCTTATGTGATAATCCTTGACATTTAGAGCTGGAATTATTAGGATTATAGGCATTCTATAACGAGACATGGACATTATTGTGAGGCAAAATTGATTTCTGAGGTTATGTAATCCACCGCTGAGGGAAATTGTCCCTTTTTTTAAATCCTGCTTCAATCGCAGACTGAGAGAAAACCAATCTATATGCATGTGACAGAGTGAGGAAGCAGCTGATGATGATGATGATGATGAAGAAGAAGAAGAAGAAGAAGAAGCAGCTTTTATGTGGAGAGAGTGAACGGGCACTTCAAAGAATCACAATCCAGTGGTGGCTCAGAGGGCAGGTGTGTATGTGTGTGTGTGTGTGTGTGTGTGTGTGTGTGTGTGTGTGTGTGGGTTCATCAGTGTCTCTGAACTGAACCTCAACACTTCAACAACACCATTACCTTCAAACCAAACTTTAGTAAAGTTTAACCTTAAGACCCTAAAACAGTAACAGCAGCAGCGGCAGTAACAGCAGCAGCAGTAACAGCAGCAGCAGCAGCAGCAGAAAGATTCAGACAAATGGAGTTTGTGTAAACTACACACGTGATTGTTTAAATGCAAAAACAAAATGGCGTCTTGGTCTCGTGTTGATGCTTCTCAAATGCACCATATTGTTGTGAGTGTGAACAGAAGCTGCTGAGTGATGAATCCACATCAGTGTTGAGCTGGTGTTAGTGTGAATATCACACACCTAAAATATCCTCTGCTTTAGACACAAGAACAACAGATGCATTTAAAAAACAACAACAACAAAATCACTGCAAAGACTAATCCACTTCCACCACTAATGCAATCGCCTGTAATGTTTAGACTCTGTAGGTCACAGTGATTCATTAGTATATTGTCAAAGAACTGTGATTTAAAAAGAGTGCAATTATTTAAAGCAGCAGCACCAGGAGACGTAAATAAATCATTATTGATGCTCTACAGAAAAGTCACAAAGTTGTGGATAATGATGAATCACAGAGGATTTGTTTTTGTCCCTCAAACTCCATCCAACACTTCTTCTTATAAATCACACGAGCACATCGTGGTTGTGCTTGGATTCCATTTCCACAGTTGAAGTGTTTTCCCCCCACACTCACACAGAGGGTGACACTGACGGTGACACTGACCTGATTTCATTTCTCACTGGACGTTAAACTTGTCGGAAAGCTTTGGCTCTGAGGGCAGAAACACTCTGAAAACAGAGACATCTTCATTTCTATTTCAGAAAACAGGTTTCTCCTTTTTTATTAAGCTCTACTTTGTGAGTGTTCTCACCTCTAAAATCCTCTAAAGTCGTCGTCAGTTATTATCTTACTGTTGTTTTTAGGAGCTCAGCACTACAGTGGCCGACAGGGGCAAACGCACTGCGACGAAGCCAAAACACATGAGAAATGAGCTGCATATTCACAAACGCTGCCCAAAACACCAGCAAGTCCCAAAACACCGGCGAGTCCCAAAACAACGGCGAGTCCCAAAACACCGGCGAGTCCCAAAACAACGGCAAGTCCCAAAACACCTGCAAGTCCCAAAACACCGGCGAGTCCCAAAACACCTGCAAGTCCCAAAACACCGGCGAGTCCCAAAACACCTGCAAGTCCCAAAACACCGGCGAGTCCCAAAACACCTGCAAGTCCCAAAACACCGGCAAGTCCCAAAACAACGGCGAGTCCCAAAACACCTGCAAGTCCCAAAACACCGGCGATTCCCAAAACAACGGCAAGTCCCAAAACACCTGCAAGTCCCAAAACACCGGCGAGTCCCAAAACACCTGCAAGTCCCAAAACACCGGCGAGTCCCAAAACACCTGCAAGTCCCAAAACACCGGCAAGTCCCAAAACACCGGCAAGTCACTAATCACTAATCATGACCAATACTACTTTTTAAGTATGATTACTTAGATTTGAGTATTAGTGGATACTGAGTACTGAGTAATAATACCATTACATTTAATGTTTAAACATTAAATACAGTATTGTGAGGACTATTCCTTTATTTTTACTGAGAAACATTTAAGTTTTATTTACATCCAGATATGATCGATAACTTCGGAGATAACCACAGTTTTAGATGAACACAGTGACGTGAAATATGATTCAGTGAATATTTAGTGATGTTTTATCAAATGTGTTGAAGTTACTGTTCTCCTCCTCCTCCTCCTCCTCCTCCTCTTGACAGTCTGCTCTCCTTTTGTCCTCATCACTTATCTTTAAGTATTTCCAGTCTGCTGAGTCATGGTGACAAAACAAAATACAGAGTTTGAGTCCTTGTCCATGACACGTCCTTGTCCACGTCCACGCGTCCACATCGGTGGACATCCATGTTTCAGTTTTGCTACGACAATGTGAAAATCACGTACGACGTCGTGCGATAAACAGCTCGTCGTTGTCGCGTTTAAAATCCAACACAGAAACACATTTGACATTTGAGAGGAGGCGGAGCTTCACTTGCAGTCCTCTGCTGTGGGTTTTCTGTGCTTGTCTTTCGCCGGCTCTTCTATGATCGATGTCTAAAACAACACTCACACTGCTGGGATCTTATAGACGTATGTGTTTCATTTCTTTCATTTCCTCAGACCTTTTATTTTCTAAACCCACAGTTTAAACTTTGTAAATCAGTCGTATGTTTGATTAATGAATCACCACTTTATTTAATAAATCTTGAATAAAATGCAAATGTACTCAGCGATGCAGAATAAATCTCCTTGTGTTCACCTCATGAACCATAATTCCTCCTCAGATCACTGCACTTTATAACCCCACACACTTTCATAGTTCACTTTATAGTCTCGTGTTTGAGGATGAGGAAATATTGTAGCATCATCTCAGTGTCTCCACACAGAAAATATGAAGTTACATTTAACAACTTGATGATTTTTCTAACTGGACCAGAGAGAGAAAAGCACTTTAACTTTGATACAAATGATTTATGACTGAATGAAACCATTTTCATCATCAATTATCATGAAGTCCTACAATCGCTGGAAGGATGCAGCGCCCCCTTGTGGCACTTCAGCTCATAAAGTAAATCACTGTGACTGTATGTTGTTGAGCTAGATTAGATATTAATGATAAACCTGTTATTGTGAATGATTTTATCACTTCATTATCATCCCTGATCATTAATATCGATCAGAAATCATCCTCACGCTTGTGTTATTATAATCACGTGTTTGAATAGAAGAAAAGAAACAAAACAAACACAGACAGAAAGAGTTCAACTGTAAAAATATTAGATGTTAATATTCTTTTCCACTTTAAATGACTTTTAAAACTACTTCAGCCTGAAAGATACGTATCAAATATTAATAATATTTTTGAAATTTTAACTCTTTAAAGGCCAGTTTGTTTTCATATTTTTATTGGAAAAAAAATCTACAATCATTTCCATAAAATACATTTCAAGGGGAATTTGATTATAATTACTATTAGGCCTTGAGATGGGTCAATGATTAGCAGAAACATTTATTTTGCAGTGTCAGATTTTTCCAAAAACTTTCTAATGTGTTCCTAGTGGCAGAAAACGCCACCTTCCAAAGTGCTGTAACATTTGATTACGATAGCCTTCTGTAAGAGACCACTGTGTGTGTGTGTATGCGTGTGTGTGCGTGTGTGTGCGTGTGCGTGTGTGTGTTTAACCCTTAACTCTTAAGGGTTAAATATACATTTTAGTTGACAGAGGAACTCTGTAGCGCCTCCTGGAGCTCAAAGGTTACAATTTGTTCCCTGAAGACAATATGGATACGGATTGAAGATAATACGTATTTCATCACCTTGAAACGAGAAAGGCAATTAAAATGCTTTTGTGTAACGTTGTGTAACGATGTGTCATGTGTGTCGTGTGCAGCACTGGACACAATTAAAGAAAAAAGCTTCATCACAAAGGCAGAGAAGTGGCTGCTGAGGATTTGACTCTCTTTAAAGACACATGAAAAAGAAGCAGATTTTCTCGCTGGTCTTTTCCTGCAGCTCTCGCTGCGTTCAGGAGATACCACACCTCCCCCCCCCCCCCCCCCCCCCGCGCTCCTCCCCCGCTCCTCCCCCTCAGTCTGCTTTGAAGACAGAAGGATGTCACACATGCAGCCACCTCGCTCACTTTCCTCCTCGTCCCCTCGGCTAATTTTCTCCTCCAGTCTGGTTCCACTTGACAGGCATTTCTGTGAAAACCATTTAGAAGAAGACTTTCATTTTCCGCTCCCTCTCCTCTTCACCTCATCAGCTGTGAGGAAGCATTAAGATCTGAGATGAGAGCAGTCTTAATGAATTCACTGTATGGCCAATATTCAAAGTTTCACCCAAAATATAAGAATAAAAAAAATCTCCTCACTGTCTTTGAAACTAAAGCTTTACATATTTGTGTCTCTGGTCTTACATTTTTAAAATCATCATTTTTAAGATCAAAGAAGATGGAGTTTTGAAACAATGAATGATTCAAAGGATTTAAACCAAACCTTTGTGTTCCACTTTGGAAACTCTGTGTGATTCAATGGAGCAGCAGCAGGAAACAGCAGCAGAAACAGCAGCAGCAGTAACATTAGTAACAGCAGCAGTAACCACAGCAACAGCAGCAGTAACAATATGAGCAGCAGTAACATTAGTAACAGCAGCAGTAACCACAGCAACAACAGCTGCTGCTGTTTCTGCTGCTCATATTGTTACTGCTGCTGCTGCTGATGATGATAATGATGACAGATAACATGAAAACATAAGTTTTCTCTCTGTATAATAAGTTATTTTATTACTGTCGCACTCTGTCGTCTATTTTCCTCTAAATGTGTCGATAAGTTACAAACTGACCTCGTGGTCTGTGAAGACCTGATGACAACATTAACTCCTCTGACGTCGCCCCCTGGTGGCTGAATGCAACTCTTTTCTTTTCTGCGTCCACTTCACAGTGTACTCTGTTGGAGTACTGTACTGTATACAGTATATACAGTATACAGTATGTATAACATACTATACATACTGTATACTGTATACAGTATACAGTATACAGTATATACTGTATACACTATACATACACTATACAGTATAAACTGTATAGTGTATGTTATACCAATTTTGAGATACTCAAAGAAAGCATTGTACAAATGTGGATTCAAAAACATGGTCATCAGGAAAAAAAATACTATAATATAAGTATGTGAGAACAACGTGAATATAATCTGCCAGTTATTTAAAAAACTGTTTAAAAATTCTTCCAGCAAAGTGTTTGGTGAGAGACGAGCTAAAGACACAGTGTCATTCATTGATGAAGACACATGTCCTCGGCGTGTCTCAGTGTGGAATGATTGTGAAGTTGTAAACGCAGCTGCTGACCCGAGGCTGCAGTTCCCTGATCGCACGCTCACACAAACCAGTGACAGGTGAACGCAGCTTCTACCTGCCACACACACACACACACACACACACACACACACAGAGAAGATTCTGCTGCAGATATTTTTGTGTTTGTAAAAAAAAAGGGGGAAAACAGCTCAGTGGCACTTTATAGAAGATCCGCCCCCTCTGTTGCCCTAAATTGAATTTTATAATCTCCTCCAGCAGCTCCCCCTCCTCTTCACTCCTCCTTTTACCGCAGGCTTTGGCATTTGCTGTGACTTCATCCTCAGATAACTGAAGCATCAAACCACACACCTTCACTTGTTCTGTCACACACACACACGCACACACACACACACACACACACACACACACACACACACACACACAGCAGCAATAAATACCATTAATAACTAAGAATTACACAAAACATTCTTATTTCTCATCTGATTACAATCACTCACACAAACATCTACAGATCCACACTGTTTGCTTCTGCTGCTGTTTCTGCTGCTGCGGCTGTTTCTGCTACTGCTGCTGCTTCTGCTGCGGCTTCTGCTGCTGTTGTTTTTGCTGCTGCTGCTGCTGCTGCTGCTGCTGCTGTTTTTGCTGCTGCTGCAGCTGTTTCTGCTGCTGCTTCTGCTGCTGCTGCTGTTTCTGCTGCTGCTGCTGCTGCTGCTGCTGCTGTTCCTGCTGCTGCTTTTGCTGATGTACATGAAGGGAAACAATCATTAAACACAGGTTTTGATTATTGATAACTCGCTGCCTTCATCTCACCTTTCATAACACCAGAGGCTGATTTGCCGACTTTTCAAATGTCAATCATCACATTCTCTTCGGCCTTCGATGTGTGTGTGTGTGTGTGTGTGTGTGTGTGTGTGTGTGTGTGTGTGTGCGTGTGTGTGCGCGTGTGTGTAACATTTGTCTTTTTACAGTACAGCACTGGTCGACTGTGTTGTTTTCAATTTGAATTACAGATACATTAGTTTGAATTGGACTGTGTGTATTAAGTATTGAAATGTACGAGTGTCACTGAATGCACCTCGTAGCTGCTCCTAACATGACGTTAGCGTTGACAGCTCTCGTCTTTATGCGTCTGTTGAGACGACAGATGGTAGAACACGGTCGACAGTTCAGGCTCTTTTGTTTCCTCTTTGTTTCTCCTGTTGAAAGTACAGTGAGTTTGCAGCATGGTTTCTTTCTCCCTATTGTCACATTCATTTTAATTCCATACGGCTCGAGTTCCTTTTCTGCAAATGTTTGAATTATTAAAGTGTGGTTTTCAGGAGGGAGCAGAGACATTTGTGGAGATCACATCTTTTTTAATGGCGTGCAGCCTGCAGCCACAGTCGCCCACTGAGGCCGGTGTACAGCAGCAGTGACGTCCGCGACGCTCACATTACATTTACATGTGTTTTGTTCTGAGCCGCTCGTCGACCTGTTTGCAAAGATGATTTTACAAACGCGGAAAAATAGAAAAAAAGCAGCAGCAACAGAAATAAAAATGTCATGAAAGGTTTTCAGATGAAAACTGTGTCAGTGATTCACAGAAAACAGAAAACAAATGATTAATTATTCAAAGATTTCGTTTATGTTAAATATTGATTACACTAATGTGCTTTTAAAAAATCAGTACAAGGTGGTCACCTTGTAATAAAGGCATATTTTTTTATTTAAAAAGTTAAAGTATTTGTTTTTAGTTGTTTTTTTTGCCTCTGGTTCAGATGATCTGACGTTCTTTCGCTGCAAAATGATTCATTTGTTAGTGAAACAAAGTCACGTTTGCTCGGTGACTGCGGGCGGATGATGGTCTGTATTTAAAAAAAGAGAAGGAAATCATTGTTGAAAATTCACCCTCACTTTGAATCTGTTCATTTAAAAACTACTGACATATGAAATCCTTAAAACGGCTACACGTCATGATCTTTACTGTCGTCATTTACAACCAGTAATCGCGAGTTAACTACGACATTAATGCGATTAATCGCAATTAAATATTTGAGTCGTTTGACAGCACTAATTATTATTGATCGGTGTTTCCTCAAATCCACAATTGTTTCATTATTAAATGATTTGCAGCAACAACAATCAAAAACACGTTTGTTTTAAATGACACTTTGTCTTTAATTTAATTGTTTGTCCACTTTTGCATTTCAGCGTCTTCTGGTCTTTAATAACCTGTGATCGTTTAATATCGCGACGCTGTTTTTTTTACAGCACAGTGTTTGAAAAGTTCACGATCATGATATGATTTGCGTAACGTTTTCTGTTAAATGTCACATTACGCCTGCGACATGCGTCGACACTGTCACTACGACTTCAGTAGGAGTGATAATTGCACTGTTACTCCCTCTGGCAAGTGTCAACAGTCTCTCCAGAGGGAAATGAAAAAAGCAAAGAAAGAAAGACGCCTCCTGCAGCCATCTGCTTCTTCTCTAACGTCACTCGTCACTTTTCAAAGGGAAATCACTTTTTGAAACAATAAAGCAATCAGCAAATCACAAGAGCTGCAACATAAAGAATCTATATTTTCTGCAAATACAAAAAATGTCATATAGTCATCGTGTAAAAATGTATCATAGATTTTCACTTTGGTTTTGTCTGTAACTTATAGATGAAATGATTTATTATTTATGCTCATAGTCTTTTATACAGTAGTTTAATTACTCACTGATTTATTACTGAATCTATTACGTTATATTTGGTATTTACGTCAAAATCACAGGGAAACTAACGATACATCGACCATGATCCCAAATATATCACTCTGTGATAATCAATATGTTGTAAGATGATCATATACATATATATTAGTGCTGTCAAACCAAATATTTAATCACGATTAATCGCATTAATGTCATAGTTAACTCACGATTAATCGCATTAATGTCAAAGTTAACTCACGATTAATCGCATTAATGTCATAGTTAACTCACGATTAATCTCATTAATGTCAAAGTTAACTCACGATTAATGGCATTAATGTCATAGTTAACTCACGATTAATCGCATTAATGTCATAGTTAACTCACGATTAATCGCATTAATGTCATAGTTAACTCACGATTAATCGCATTAATGTCAAAGTCAACTCACGATTAATCGCGTTAATGTCATAGTTAACTCACGATTAATCGCATTAATGTCAAAGTCAACTCACGATTAATCGCATTAATGTCATAGTTAACTCACGATTAATCGCATTAATGTCAAAGTCAACTCACGATTAATCGCATTAATGTCATAGTTAACTCACGATTAATCGCATTAATGTCATAGTTAACTCACGATTAATCGCATTAATGTCAAAGTTAACTCACGATTAATCGCATTAATGTCATAGTTAACTCACGATTAATCTCATTAATGTCAAAGTTAACTCACGATTAATCGCATTAATGTCATAGTTAACTCACGATTATTTGCATTAATTTCATAGTTAACTCGCAATTAATGGCATTAAAATGGGTTTGTGTTAACGATGTTAATAACACGTTAATAACACGTTTAACGTTAGCACTAATGATTGCATGTATCATATAATCATATTTTGATACATCACGATATCTGGGAGGTTATTCATGTTTTTATTAATCAGAGTTTTGTTTGCGATGATGACGGAAAGTAAACATTTAGCTCCATCGACGTTAGAACAGAGATGAAAACATAATCCGTGGATCTCGTGGCGTCAAATCCACAACAAACAGAGGCTTTAATGAAATTTTAAATGATGTGAAAACTTCAAACATGGACTTATTTCTGTTACTGGCATCACTTCAGCTGCTACAGTTGGAAATCTAGCTAATGAGTTAATTAGGCTAAACAAATGATAAAGAAGTAAAAACTTGATTAAACACATTCGTCTTTTTGGCCAGAAAAACAGAGAGTGAGGCCAAAAACAGAGTTTTCTTTGATTTATATCAACGTTCAGACACTTTGATTTAACTTTCTTTAAAAGAATGATGATGATACGTGATGTCAATTAAACCATGTTGGTTTTTTTCTCATTTCAACCTCAGAGGAAAAGAATCAGTGTGTGTGTGTGTGTGTGTGTGGGGGGGATTATGTTTAAGTTTACACTTACACTTAATAATTAAGTTCATTCAAACTAAATTTACCAGGTTATTTGTCGAAAACTTCAACTCTATTTTGAATAAACCTGGTTATTTCAGGTGAAGAAGGGATTCAATAATGGTTTTTCAACTCATTTCCTGACATGTTGAGTATTTTACAAAGTCTTCATGCATTTATAAAGAAAAATGTAATTTCAACATGAAAAGAAAGAAGTTCTCCACTAGAAACATGTTTCATTAAATGTTGTGATTCATAAAGTATGAAGAATAAATCGAATTTATTCATGTTATGTTGAAAAACTGCAAACGTGAAATAAAACACTCAAAAACATGATGTTATTATGTCGACTAATGTAAAGAAATATAAGAAATTATTGACCAAATCCATTCAAACACAGCAGCAGGAATGTGTGTGCGTGCGTGTGCGTGTGCGTGTGTGTGTGTGTGAAGGTCTTTCATCTGTTTAAAACAAGAACTAAAATAGAAGTGAAAGAGGAAAGTGTTCATGCGTATCATTGAAAATGTCCCGTGAACAATAAAGCAGAAAGATGACATTAATAAGAGAAGTAGATGCAGGTTCTGAAAGATTCGAGCAGAAAATCAAACATAATGGTTTCATTACACCACGTTCACTCTCTCACACAGAGACGAGACACTCGAGCGACTTTGTCTCAGCTTCACTTCAACAAAACTTATGACCTTTAACACATTAATAATAATAAACTCCAGTTTAAACAAACTCAACTCAACACTTTCTCAGTGTCTCCGTTGGTTTGAATGAGACGTTTATTCCCAGTTAATCTTGTCTCGCCGTCTTCATGGACACCTGTTTGTCCCGTTTGTCCCGTTTGTCCCTGTCTCTCATTCTGCTGCTTATTTTCAATGAAATCATTTTTTTGAAACTATTCATTTAATAATCAATTAACCGCTGCAGCGCAGCTCTAATTACATTTTAGTTTAGAACCAAAAGCTCCAGGTCAGAATCTGAGCTGTAGTATTTTACACAGAGAGCCTGCGTCACTGAGAACTGGTTCTGGTTCTGGTTCTGGTACAAAGACCTCGACATGAACTCTGCAGACTCGTGGTTTCCCTCGCGCTGCTTTTGCTAATGAGTTATTCATGCTTATGAAATGTTGATTAATTGCAGCGTCTCAGGCCACAGGAGCGATCATGTCAAGTGTAATGTTATTATTGGGTTATTTCTTACAGAGTCATTACTTCCTGTCTGAAGCTTAAAAATAAAAGTCAATAACAGAACATTAAGAAAAACATCGTTTCACTTTCTTTATTTAGACATAATTATAACATATTCATGTAATCATTGATACAGTCGAACGCTGCAGGTTTCCAGTGTTACACTTAAAACTAAATTGTGTCGTTAATATTTCAGTTCAATTCAATTTTACTTCATCACATGTAAATCATCACATACATGATCTCAGGTCTGTACACAGACGACATCAAGGAGAGCAGAAAACACAACAGTTCACACGATGAACAAACACGAGGCATCAGTGCAGAGAAGAAGCATCTGCCTCGACAGGTTGGGGGGAAAGAAAAACTATAACTATAACTATAGCCTCCAAAACTGGATCTGGATCCTGCAACATGGGGACACAGAGAGACAGAGAGACAGAGGGAGACAGAGGGAGAGAGAGAGAGAGAGACAGAGAGACAGAGAGACAAACCACACACTGACATTTACGTCCATTCACGATGTTCACCGTCTCGTTATCATCATGAAAAAAAGAGGCGTCAACAAAATCATTTTGTCATCGTTGGCGAAAACAACAGCGGCACAGAGCAGCGTTACAGGATTACGTCATCGCGTCGCCACAGAACCTGAAGTAAAACCCATTTTTAAGATTTCTCCACAAACCTCTCCTCCTGCCTTGGCCTCAGTTTTTCCTGCACAGCAGATGAAACTCATCCATCCTTTGATCGTCTGTTATTTTGACTTGAATGCGTCGCGTGGACACAAACCTGGATGACGTGATGAATCGCCACAGTCCTCACACAGTTTAAGCTGTTTTCTTTCTCTGAGTTACACAAGTTTCCTGTGAGGAGAAAATGATTATTTCTTGTATGTGAACAGGAAATAACCTTCATCATTCACACACAGAAAACAACATTCACTTCAGTAAAAAGCCTGAAACTAAAGCCATGATACAGTGGACAATAAAATAAAGAAAGAAAGAAAGAAGTAAAAGGTATTTCACTTTCACACCGCTGACAGTTTCTATTTTCACTGAATTGAGTGGAAGTTTTACAGCCGGAGGCAAAGACTCCACACGTGAGCTGAACTCACGTTTCCTGCTGCTCATATTCCTCAGTGTGATCATTGTAGTATATCAAATATAAGTCAATGAAGAATTTCAAACATAAAATGTAAGTAAATCTTTAAATGTTGAATTCACACTCGGTTCACAATTCACTGGACCTTTAATAATCTCGCGTGATGACTTTAAATAATGATGAGGAAATAACTGAGAACAAAGAAAATCACCTGACAGCAAAAAATACAAAATAATATAATATAATAATATAATATTAATACAAATCCTGCTGTGCTTTAAAAAGAGGAAGCACTCTGAGAGCACAAACCCCTGCTCTGTTTCATACTATTTATTATTCCACAAGATTAACAACCACAACAATATTATGACTTTTCTTCGACATCCCATAATCATTTCATCCAAATGCATTTTTATTCTTTGAGTTCTTCGACACTGAGTCTGTTCACACACACACACACACACACGCACGGACTCACACACACACACACACACACACACACTCTCGCGCGCACACACACACACAGACACACACACACACGGACTCACAAACACACACACACACACACACACACACACACACGCACGGACTCACACACACACACACACACTCTCGTGCGCACACAAACACACAGACACACACACACACGGACTCACACACACATGGACTCACACACACACACACAGACACACACACACACACACGGAAGTTGTATTGTTTGTTTTTCTTTAGGATAGTGCAGCATGAATATGTAACATCACCTCAGGAGAGGAGGTGATGTTTCTCTGTGTGTGTGTGTGTGTTTGTGTGTCACTGTCACAATGACTGTAATCACAGAGGCACACACACACACACACACACACGTACAGTATATGCAGAGGATATAGTTTGATGCTCACAGGAAGGAAACATGTGTCACTGCAGGGTTTGTTTTTGTTACCTGTGAGGACACAATGAAACCGAGTGAGGACATGGTCATGTGACCTGCAGTCACACACGAGTATCCTTTCAAATCAGGAAGGAAAATAAAGATTCACACTCATTTTTCATGAAGTTCGGTGGCAAAAGATCAATTATTGCACTGAATATTGTTTCATAAGTCAGAGGAGACAGTGGCCTGATGTTCACTGCCTGTGAACTCAGGTGTGCAGGTCCTGCAGGTGTGCAGCCTCAGGTGTGCAGGTCCTGCAGGTGTGCAGCCTCAGGTGTGCAGGTCCTGCAGGTGTGCAGCCTCAGGTGTGCAGGTCCCGCAGGTGTGCAGGTCCTGCAGGTGTGCAGCCTCAGGTGTGCAGGTCCTGCAGGTGTGCAGCCTCAGGTGTGCAGGTCCTGCAGGTGTGCAGCCTCAGGTGTGCAGGTCCCGCAGGTGTGCAGGTCCTGCAGGTGTGCAGCCTCAGGTGTGCAGGTCCTGCAGGTGTGCAGCCTCAGGTGTGCAGGTCCTGCAGGTGTGCAGGTCCTGCAGGTGTCACAGTTCACCGCTCACTCAGCTGATGGTGATTCTGGCTCAGAGGATTCTTTTCTCTGCAGACGATGAGGTGACAGGTGATGATGTCACAGAAACACCGAGCTGTTGCTCTTCTGTCTTTGTGTTTGCTTCAGCTCGTGCGTCACAGCATGGATTTGGTGCTTCATCAACACAGTAATTCAGTCACTGCCAGTTTCACTCGGGCGTCATTACTTCACGTCTCCTCACGGCAGCGCGGACGACTGTGATGTTCTCTGATTGTTACTGTCAGTCATGTGCAGCTGTTGTGTGAGTGTAAAGGACAATTGTAGAGAAACTGCTGAGGCTGAAATGTCTTCACCTGCTCAGATAATGAAGAGACACGGAGATGAGGAGGAGGGACAGTCCCTGATGAAGAGTCCTCTTCATGTCCTGTTGACTGTGAGCATGAGTATTCATGCTCTCAGAGCAGATCATCACATGAACCTTTGTGTGATGAAAAAAAAACATTCACACACGCACACACATACATGTCAACCCACTTATGTCCAGATAAGCTTCATGTTGCCTAGCAACGCAGCTCTAGAACAACCCCGGCATGTTTGTAGCCGCTACACTGTTAGCAAAGAGTCATTCTACAGGGGGCTCTATGTGATGAATGGATGAATCTGCTCGAGCGGAAGGAAACAAGCGTCTGAACATGAACTTATTGATTCCTTTGTTCATGTGTGTTTGTCCTGCACACGGGGAAGTGAGCTCATGTGCACCACATGATCTGTATTTACACGTATACACATATGTACACATGTATATACTGTACATATATATGTGTGTGTGTGTGTGTGTGTGTGTGTGTGTACAGAGACAGAGAGACTAAAATGTGGTTGAGGATGTTTCTGGTCATCCATCACCTGCATAAATCACAATCATCATAAATCACAGCCCTCGAGCGCAGATAAACATGCGTGTGCACGTACTTACATAAATATGCATAGTGCGCACACACACGCACACACGCACACACACACACACACACTCACACATCAGGGACTCGCTCAGTTTGCTCCGAGCTTCGAGTCAGTGAATCAGATTTCCTCGGGGAGATGTTTGATTGTTTGAGAACTAACAACTGCACGGTTTGCATCTCATGCCTCGCACACACACACACACACACACACGCGCACACACACACACAGTGTTTAACTGTAAATGATGATGAGCAGTGGACTCTCACAGGTCCATTTACAGGATGTTGTAATGAAATACAGTCGATGTTGTTAGAGACAGAAACTCACCGCCATCATGTTCACATCTGTTTAAAAGCAAACAACGACAGACACTTTATTATGAATCATGTCAAAATAATACTGAAGGTAGTGGTGTGTGGTAAATATTGTTTTATTTGGAAAAGCAGTTTTAGTGATTTTTCGTCTGTTTCCATGGTAATTATGAATGAATTATACACAATTTATTTAAAGGTCGTTTTTTTATGATTAAAGGCATTTCATGTCTGTGTGTTCAGGTTTTTTACTTCTGTGGATCATGTGCTTGTTAAAACCCAGGACAGAATTTGTACACAGATTCAATCATTTAAAAGTAAATTGATTTTCATTGTATGTTCTATATGATTTATAATAATGAATATAAAATAATGAATTACTCTTTCATGGGTGTTATTTTCTGCTGATTTCACAGTCTTGCAGCTGGAGGCAGAATATTGCACTTGCTTATGTATTCATGCATTCATGCATTCATGCACGAGCATTAATCTGACTACATACGCTGTGTTTGTGTTTATAAAGAAAAGATATATTTCAACAACAATAAAAATATTATTTGCATTTTACTGCATATTTACTACATTAACTATGGTTCGAGGGTCTTTCTGCATGGAGTTTGTTCTCCCGTATGTGTGTGTGTGTGTGTGTGTGTGTGTGTGTGTGTGTGTGTGTGTGTGTGTGTGCACGTGTGTGTGTGCGTGTGTGTGTGTGTGTGTGTGTGTGATTTCTCTGGCTTCCTCCCACAGTCCAAACACATGCATTATGGGGATCAGGTAAATCAGTCACTCTAAATTGAGTGGAGGTGAGAGAGTGAATGGTTGTGTGTCCCTGTGATAGGGTTAGGGTGACCCGTGCAGGGTGTGACCCGCCTATCGCCCTCTGTCAGCTGGGACTGGCACTGCAGCCCTGACCCTCCTGTGGTGGATAAAGTGTTAGAACATAGATGGATTCTGACAGTTCCTCCTGTGTGTGTGTGTGTCGAACGCTGTTATCCACTGTATCACTAATGATGGTTAACTGTCAGTTTTTCTAAACTTCCGATGTAAACAGAACAACAATTCCATCCAATCATCGATGATTCACCTGAACGTGTTTAAAGCAACAATGTCAAAGATAAACAAACCATAATTATACATTTTCAAGTCACTGAAGCAAATAATTGGCTCCAGAAAAAATGGTGTCATCCTCAGAAGAGGATCCTTTTGTTTCTTCTCCTTCATGACTTTGCTCTCACACAGTGTGTATGTGTGTGTGTGTGTGTGTGTGTTCTGTAGAGATCAAGAGCTTATTATATAATATGATATATTTTTATTATATATACAAGCATCAGCTCCTCAGGAAGTTTTTTCTCTCCGTGTATAATTGTTGTTTTTCAGGTTTCAGGAATAAACCTGGTCACGGTGCTTTAATGTGTTTGTGTTTGAATCATCAGTGAGGATTAGAGCTGAGGTGTGTGTCTGTTACTGTGTTACTGTCCCACACACACACACACACACACACACACACACACACATGCTGCAGTACAGACAGTATATTTCACTCTCATTAACTTTACTTTTCACCAAAAGAACCGACTTGACACATTCTGTCTCTCCAGTCTGCTGCTCTCTGTCTCTGGTCTTCAGGGAACTATGTGAACGCACACACACCGCACACACACACGCACACGCACACGCACACGCACACGCACACACACACACACACACACACACACAGTGGAAGTAGAACAGGCTAATTGGAGTCGTGAATGGAGTAAGAGTGTTGTGTTTTCCCTCTTTGTGAGCGAGTAGCTGCCATTTGTCTCTGTGTGATTCCAGCTGTCCTGACTCTGAGTGAACTCATTACATCATGTTTACATCCTGCTCATTAGTTTCCTAATTAAAAACACGTGAAGGCGCGAGAGGAGGTGGACGACTTTGCTCTGGACACGTAACCTGCTCGAGAAAAGAGCAGAAGCTCAACTGTCTGACTGTTAATTATGAATAATAGTGGGATTATGAGGAAATACACACACTGTGTGTGTGTGTGTGTGTGTGTGTGCGTATACAGTATATATATACATATTGAATTTAATAGTAAAGTTGGTAACACTTATTCATTAACTAGCTACTAACGAGCATGTCTGACAATTATTAACATCTTTTTATTTTGCTTTGCAGAAAATATTTAATCACGATTAATCGCATTAATGTCACAGTTAACTCACGATTAATCGCATTAATGTCATAGTTAACTCACGATTAATTGCATTAATGTCATAGTTAACTCGTGATTAATGTCACATTTGTATCTATTGTAAATGTCCCATTATTTCTTGTCATTTTAATGCTCTTATCAACATAGAAAAGTGCATCTGCTTGCTTTGTGCAGATGTTTTTTTATTGAGACAATATCTCTGTCACCTGCATATTGTGACTTATTCCTCTTATTGTGAGAGCCGCACAATAATAAGAGAGGCTGTGTATCAGCCTGCAGTGTGTGAATAAAGTGCCGTGGTTTAATAACGAGCTAATCCGAGCTAAAGGAGCTAGGGGTCTTCGGTGGTCTCCTCACTACGGTTGGAGGGTCTGCCAGCTTGGTTGGTAACACTGCAGACATCACGACTTGGATGTGGGGAGTGCGTGGACAAATGATCCAGGCTGCGTTGGATACAATACAATAAAAAAAAGACAGCGTTTAACTGAAAGCACTAATTTAAACACAATATTTTAAAGGCAAATGTGTCCGAGCAATAATAACGTTGCACATATTACAACTAAAGATTGAATTATGAACTCCTTTATCAGGTTTGATTACATGATAGAAATCCTGAATCTGGATCATCACAACATTTATGTCCAGAAAATTTCAACCAAATCCGTCTTTAAATGTTTGATTTTTGCTGCTCAAACACAGACAAACAGTGTCATTAAACTTTGAAGGAGAAGAAAACTCTGATCTCTTCTCAGTGTTTCAATCAGATTTGATTGTAGTTGTTTTTTGTTGCAGTGACAAACAAAAGTGAAGTTACGCCTCTGTAACGGTTCATTTTAATCAAAGCCTGGTGTTGTTTTTGTGAAACAGCTGTCGAGTGGAAGAAACTTATTTACTTTAGATAATTGAAACTGACAAATCACAGGACACACTTTATTTAGTCAAAGTGAATTTTCATCTCCTCAGAAAACACTCACATCAGTGTAAGAATCAAGAGAACAGACGCTGGTGTTTATCTGTAAATGTTGGTGACTGAATTATGACGAGAAGAACAAAGAAATAAAAACAGTGACACAGAAATCAAACATTAAATCACTTAATGTCACACAGAAATCAAACATTAAATCACTGAATGTCACACAGAAATCAAACATTAAATCACTGAATGTGACACAGAAATCCAACATTAAATCAGTGAATGTGACACAGAAATCAAACATTAAATCAGTGAATGTGACACAGAAATCAAACATTAAATCAGTGAATGTGACACAGAAATCAAACATTAAATCACTGAATGTGACACAGAAATCAAACATTAAATCAGTGAATGTGACACAGAAATCAAACATTAAATCAGTGAATGTGACACAGAAATCAAACATTAAATCACTGAATGTGACACAGAAATCAAACATTAAATCAGTGAATGTGACACAGAAATCAAACATTAAATCACTTAATGTGACACAGAAATCAAACAGTAAATCACTTAATGTGAGGTGGGGTTGTGGAGGAAAAGACTGAACATCAGTTCAAAGTCACAGGAAACAGGAAGTCAGAATGTCTCTCTCATTTGAACAAGGTTGTGTTGAACTGTGGGAAACGTTGACATTTAAAGGTCAAGAATTCTTCACTTCACCATGAATTCTAAATTCTAATTCAGCCTTCAGTGATGAACATGTAATGACAAATCTGCTGAATAGAATCACACGGTGTTCATTGAGTTGCTCTGACATGAATAAAGCTTCAGATGATAAATAATAACCGGGATATTTTCTAGAAATATTTCACACAGAATATCACAGATGAAAAGATTTAAGTTTGACTTAATACTGACTTTTTATCCCCAGATGCTTTTAGTTTGGAGAGTTTTCTTACTTCTTTGTGTCTGTGTTTTTTTCCCCTTGTTTTATTTTGTAGTTTTTCCTTGTGGTCCTTGTCAAGTTTGACTTCCTGTCCCTGTCTTGATTGTCTGTCCCGCCCTAATGTGTCTCACCTGTGTCTGATTGTCCCTCTCTCCCTACTTTAGTTCAGTTTCAGTCTTTTTTGTAGGTTTTATTAAAGACTCATTTTGATCATTTTTTCACATCCTGCTACTAATTATTAAATTATATATAAATAAATATATATATATATATAAATATATATATATATATATATTTGTGTAAAAATAAACTTTGTTTGTTAATGTTAAGAAAAGCAGTTCAATATCAAACATGAGAATATTAAAGCACTCGACAGCAGAATGACTCAGAAACGATAAATTAAAAAAACGACATGACATCGAGGCTGACGTGTTCATTTCAACATTTTCTATTTGAGATTTAATAAAGTGGAATTTTTACCGTGGAGGTTTTGAGCCAATGAGAGAAGCCGCTCCACTAAATTATCGGAACACTTGATGTTTCATCTTCTGCTTAATTGCTTGTGCTGCGTCCGTCCCAGCGTCATTGTTCCATTATCACATGACTGCGCTCCATAATGAACTCTGCACGTCTGCCACTGCTGAACACCAGCTGGTACAAATGCTTTTAACTCGATTGTCTTTGTTGTTGTGTGTTTTGGTCTCTGGCAGAATGAGTACACGTGTCCGCGGCCGCTGCCCGGTGCCTGGCTGGGAGACGTTCCTACCATCCATTAACCCGCCCACAGAGAGAGCTGTGGACGCCGCTGCCGCCGCCGCGCAGGTGTGAAGAGAAGCCATCAGGATCCTATGCCCATCATCTCCAGAATGTTCTTCAGATAATTCTCCACGCCAAAACAAGGGCAGCAAAGGGGAGAGAAAGGGGAGTGTTTTTGTCTTATAACATGTTTTTTGGACTCCTCCCTCGTTTGGCCTCACACGTGTCTACCGACGTCAGCGTCTGTGGAAACACTTCAGTGGGTGGAGTCTAATGTAAAGACTCAAAGGATAATGTTGTTAAAAAAAAAACACCACAATTTGAAGAGGCTTTAAAAACAAAAGAGAAAATCTGAGCGACGAATTGTTGACTGAGTTGCAAACACAGATGTGTGGATTTGCATATTTTGATTCCATCAACTTTCAAAGTGGGCGGCGACTCGAGCGCTTGGCTGATGTGAGACATCAGGAAACATAATCGTCCGCTCCGTCTGCTTTGAAAAGTTTCCAGACAGAAACTAACGATCCCCGAGCCAATGATGTTTGGCCAGATCTTTTTTTTTTTTCTAAGATGCAATCAAAAACTTTTTGAGCTCGAGTTTGATTTGAGGACCAAACGTCAATCAGAAGCAAAAAGAGGGCGAAAAAAGGGTGAAATGTAATTTTTCTGCAGTTGTAATGTTGTTAATGTTGTACTTTAAGAATCTGTGTTTCTGCCATTTCTCAACACCAAATACCAAAGAGCCGAGAGGAGCTTTGTTTCCGAGGCTTGTGGCTCTTCAAACCCGTGGATCCAGGATTTTTTTCTCCCTCTGAAATAAAATCCAGGAAAAATCAAAAGAAGCCTCAACTCCTCCTCCAGCGTCCAGCAGCGCTCTTGTTACTGAATTGGCTTTTTTTTGGTCCACGTGTGTGTAATGTGTACATCTTTGTGAACGACAGTCTTCAGTAGGAAACTCTTCTTTTAGATTCATTGCTTTACATTTTTTAACACGTGCTTGTTTTCTTTAAAAGAACCGGCCTGACTCCTGGAAGAAGTTTGTGTGTGTTTTCTTTGTGTGGTTCATCCAAGTTTGAGAGACGCTCGACTCTAATTTGCTTTCTTTCAACCTGCAAACATCATCTTTCTACGCCGGAAAATGATCATTTTCTATTGTAAATTTCTGCTTTCCCCTCCTTGAATTGTTGATATTTAGTAAGCACTTCTTGTATTCTTGTTTCACTTTCAACAACAGTTTGTTTTATAATGAAAATAACCACATCATTGGTGAGCAATATGAATTGGTCAAATTAAAATATTCATTAATCATTTTTTTCTGAAGTAATTTTCTATTACATGTTTGTTTGTAAAGTCACTTTTTCTCACAGGAAATCTGTTTTTCATCATCGTGTCAAATATCCAGGACATCTTTGTTTCCTCCAAAAAAAATCTTGTGACCCATCTGTGGGTCCTGACCCAGTCTTTGGGAAACACTGGTCTACGCAATATGCAGGTATTTACCATATCCCCTGTGTAGTGGCGACAGTACACTTAATCCAAAGCCACTGAATAGTCGTTAGCTGTAGGCAGGTTCCACTCGGCTTGACTCGTAGCTTCTGTTTTAATTCATCAATCACGAAGGCGAGAGAGAGTCGTGTGAAGGGTTTGCACTTTTATTTCCACTCGTCGTACTTTCAAGTTACATTTCTATCCACATGTATCCAAGTCATTCACAACCTGACACTACGTGTCTTACTGTTTGAATCTTTAGATCGTCGTTCACAACCTGGAAGATCAAGGGAATATTTCTGTGTGGTTGATCCTAGAGAAGCTTGGATACGTGTGGATAGAAATGTAACTTGAAAGTACGACGAGTGGAAATAAAAGTGCAAACCCTTCACACGACTCCCTCTGGCCTTGGTGATTGATGAATTCCAGCAGAACCTGAAGGGTCAGGATTGCAGTATAACTGTTTACACGTGTGCTCTGATACATATCAACACCTTGTTCTGACAGAACTTCAGTCAAGTCATTTATTTTTGCAAATGTTCATTTTAATTGGAAAAGTGATGAAACTTCGTGACATTCATGTGAACTCTGTGTTTGTAGGTGGTTTGACGGCACACACCAGACTACACCACTGCATTATCCAGACATTTCAAAACTGCCCATTACTGCTACAATTTTAGCCTCCGTTCTGACCCAATTTAGACTCATTACAGGCTGAATGGAGTCATTTGTCACACAGTGACAGGGAGAAGTAAAGAATCATCATCTGCTCCTGAGCAGCTGCTCAAACATGTCCACTCGTTGTAATTGGCCAATGTCAGACGGAGTCACAGTAGAAGCAGAGCCACGACTCTGTGTGTTTGCAACAAGCTGCTAAAATATAGCATCTGCTGTCACTTTGTGAGAAACTTCAGGAATTTGTTGAAAGTTTCAATTTGAACCTTAAAAATCCTTTCAGGTGTTCAAGTGCAGTTTAGCCTTAGTCTTGGAACAACAGAAACATTAGACGATGTCCTTTTGTTTGGACATGGAGGACAAACAACCATGATTCTACACCAAAGATGACAAAGAAACAAATCTGCTGACTCACCTGCTAGCTTAGCTGTTAGCTTCACCTGAGTGAGTCGTTAGCAGCATAATGAGTAATGATAATTAATGTGTGTGGACATGATGTTCTTACTGTAATCACAGTGGCGCTAACGTTAGCCAACAAGTCACAGACAATGACAGCAGTATTTAGCAGTTAGCAGATTAGCATTAGCATGCTTCTGTGTTGTTAACATTGTTGCTCGTCAGAATCCAGGACTGTCCTCAGGGGACAGCAGGCTGATTTTACCCTTGAACAAAGTCCATAAACTGCAGCACAAATCTGATTTGTAACTTAAGCATATCTGTGCATATTTTTATTGTCAGTCTGAACAGATAAGCAACACGAGATCTGATTTAAACCACATACAGAGGTGGATTCTGATTGGATTTTTACAGATACGTCTTTATCCGAATGTCTCTCAGATAGGATTTCAAAGTGTCTTCCCTCTGGATCCCTCTGAATGTGTCTCCGTCGCAGCATCAGAAGTGATGCAGGTCCACTTCAGTCAAGGTCTCAGCTTCCACGGACTCTGTCTGCGTCACGTATCGTCTCCGTCGTCGCTCCGTAGAAAGTGTTCTATTATTGAAGGATGACGGAACACAAAGCTTCAGTTCAGCAGAATTTAGCATGAAGTCAAACACAGAATCAACATTTTCAGAATAAAAGCCCCCTTGTTGTTTTTTGGCCTGTAACTGTAGAGATCCACGTGGAAAACGGGACTAGATGATGTCATTATGGACACACAGATAAGATCTGATCACTTATAATATACAATGTGAACATTTGTTCAGGAAGATCAGATTCTGATCAGATTTCAGTCTAAACGAGACCTTAAAAAAACTCTGAAAGTTGACACAGAAGAAGTGAAGAAGACTTTGTCAGATGTTTGTAGGAAACATAAATCAGGAGCTTTGGCTTCAGACGATAAGAAGAGTGATTCTAAACGAGAATCAACGTTGTTATTTTAAGTTGTGCATTTTAAGAAGCACAGAAGTCAGAAAAGTCATTTGCATCCTGACATTCATCCCTGTGGATGATTTCAGGGAAAGGCTGGACTTGAGTGCGGCTCTGAAAGCAGCTGTAATGAGCTCCTGGGTGTTCTTGTCTCCACTCACTCACTGAAACATGTCGTGTTCCCCACAGACCTGCAGTGACGAGGCTGTCACATCAACATTAGCCTCATTAATTTAGAGAGCAGAACATTGATCTCTGTTCGACCGGCCTGTTCCCGCTGACGCTCACGCTGAGGGCCGCGCCCGCCCTCTAATTACACTTCATGTGAAAGGTGTTGCGTGTCTCAGGAGGAGGCCGCCGCCGCCGCCGCGCGCCCCACGCTTCTGCCCCACATTCACCACAGTTGGAAAATGTCGAGGTGTCAAGTCGAGCGGAAGTCCAGATGGTCAGTCTGCCCTCCCCTCTACCTTTCCTCCCCCCTCCTCACTCGCGCTGCCTCCTCTCTGCCCACTGCCCACTTCTCACTCACTTCCAGTCTCTTGACATTTATGTCGTTTCAGCTCAGTCCCTGTCGCCATATTCCCTGCTTTCACTCCATCTGTCCATCTGTCCATCTGTCCACACTGTGGCTTCACTTTTCAATAAAATAATCAAACATAAGTTCAATTCATCAAAGTGCAGTTTAAAGTTTACACACAAGCACATATAAAACCCAGAATATAAGACGAGTTATTGTAAAATGATTCATCTGATCGTATTCATTCATTCATTCATTCATTCATTTATTCATTCTCAGCGTTAAAATAAATGAAATGAACTTTGTCACATGACAGAGAAACAGAAGCCTCTGCAGCCACATTCATCATTAATGAGGAAACATTAATCCTGTTATTGACTCGTTTGCATGGACAGAAAAAAGCCAATGATTTGCATGAACGAAGCGCCAACTGCTTCGTTCATGCAAATCATTGGCTTTTTTCACCCAAGTGTCCAAACTGTGCATGTGACGCACAAACACTGTCTCTGTAACAAACACAGCAAACTCCATATGGATTTTTGTCTATTTCATTTTCTTTTCCCATTAAATATCTTGCAGTATATGACCCCTGATTTTAATGACTTCTACGAGTCAGTATTTGCTGCGTCACCACACTTCATGTACGTAATCTGAACTCTAAATTATTGTATATATTGTATCTACAGCATAATAAGAACATTGAAAGTTGGAGTGTTCTCCTATTATCAGTCAGTTTACCTTCAAAATGTCATTAATTATAGATTCAAACAAATTGCTGCTCAGACTAATTGTGAGAGTCTATTTTACAACGTAACGATCTAATTACCTGGAAAAAGTAACTGACAGAGAGTAATCGATACTGGAATGGCAGTAAGTGGAGCATGTAACTCCCAACAGTCTCCTTAAATTCAATAAAGCCTCTCAGCCAAGCCAATATTTAGATAATCCACAACTGCACCAACATTTAACAGCAAGTTCTGTGAAAATCTGTTCGTAAACCTGCTTCAAAAACAAACATGGACAGACGGACACGGGTGAAATTATAAAAATATTTAACTGCACTCGTAGAATTGGTCCATGTCGTTTCTTTCATGTTATGCAGATTGTAAATCTCTGTGGTTTATTGTTATTATCTGCTGTTTCCTCGTCTCCATGATCTGTGTGTGTGTGTGTGTGTGTGTGTGTTGGGTATCATGCCACATTCATGGAGGAACAATGCTATACTATGACTTTTTTGTCACATTTTGGACGACATACAATACTATGACTTTTTTGACCAATTTTGGACGACATACTATACTATGACGTTTTTGAGGGATTTTGGACGACATACTATACTATGACGTTTTGGACCGATTTTGGACGACATACTATACTATGACGTTTTGGACCGATTTTGGACGACATACTATACTATGACGTTTTGGACTGATTTTGGACGACATACTATACTATGACGTTTTGGACCGATTTTGGACGACATACTATATACTATGAGGTTTTGGGCCAATTTTGGACGACATACAATACTATGACTTTTTTGAGTGATTTTGGACGACATACTATACTATGACGTTTTTCACTATTTTGGACGACATACAATACTATGACTTTTTTGACCAATTTTGGACGACTTACTATACTATGATGTTTTTCAGTGATTTTGGACGACATACTATACTATGACGTTTTGGACCAATTTTGGACGACATACTATACTATGACGTTTTGGGCCAATTTTGGACGACATACAATACTATGACATTTTTGACCAATTTTGGACGACATACAATACTATGACGTTTTTGACCGATTTTGGACGACATACTATACTATGACGTTATGAACCGATTTTGGACGACATACAATACTATGACATTTTTGACCAATTTTGGACGACATACTATACTATGACGTTTTGGAACGATTTGTGACGACATACAATACTATGACTTTTTTGACCAATTTTGGACAACTTACTTTTCTATGACTTTTTTGACTGAATTTGGACGACATACTATACTATGACTTTTTTGACCAATTTTGGACAACATACTATACTATGACATTTTTGACAGATTTTGGATGACATACTAACCTATGACTTTTTTGTCACGTTTTGGACGACATACAATACTATGACTTTTTTGGTGATTTTGGACGACATACAATACTATGACTTTTTTGAGTGATTTTGGACGACATACCATACTATGACGTTTTGGACTGATTTTGGACGACATACTATACTATGACTTTTTTGACCAATTTTGAACGACACACTTTATGATGAAGATGTGACAACACAAGGAGAGCAAGGTTGGTGAAGTGGTTAGCACTCATGACTTTAATGTAGAAGATCCAGGTTCAAGCCCTGGTTGGAACAAAGAAACTCTGCAATCCTGATTCTTCTGAGTTTAATTTTGGACGACATACTATACTATGACGTTTTTCACTATTTTGGACGACATACAATACTATGACTTTTTTGACCAATTTTGGACGACATACTATACTATGACTTTTTTGACCGATTTTGGACGACATACTATACTATGACTTTTTTGACCAATTTTGGACGACTTACTTTTCTATGACTTTTTTGACTGAATTTGGACGACATACTATACTATGACTTTTTTGACCAATTTTGGACAACATACTATACTATGACGTTTTTGACAGATTTTGGATGACATACTAACCTATGACTTTTTTGACCGTTTTTGGACGACATACTATACTATGACTTTTTTGACCGATTTTGGACGACATACTATACTATGACGTTTTTGACCGATTTTGGACGACATACTATACTATGACGTTTTGGACCGATTTTGGACGACATACTATACTATGACGTTTTGAGACAATTTTGGACGACATACTATACTATGACGTTTTGGACTGATTTTGGACGACATACTATACTATGACGTTTTGGCCCGATTTTGGACGACATACTATACTATGACGTTTTGGGCCAATTTTGGACGACATACAATACTATGACTTTTTTGAGTGATTTTGGACGACATACTATACTATGACGTTTTTCACTATTTTGGACGACATACAATACTATGACTTTTTTGACCGATTTTGGACGACATACTATACTATGACTTTTTTGACCGATTTTGGACGACATACAATACTATGACATTTTTGACCGATTTTGGACGACATACTATACTATGACTTTTTTGACCAATTTTGGACGACATACTATACTATGACGTTTTGGACCGATTTTGGATGACATACAATACTATGACTTTTTTGACCAATTTTGGACGACATACTATACTATGACGTTTTTCACTGTTTTGGACAACATACTATACTATGACTTTTTTGACCAATTTTGGACGACATACTATACTATGACGTTTTGGGCCAATTTTGGACGACATACAATACTATGACTTTTTTGACCAATTTTGGACGACATACTATACTATGACTTATTTGAGGGATTTTGGACGACTTACTATACGATGACGTTTTTCAGTGATTTTGGACGAAATACAATACTATGACATTTTTGACCAATTTTGGACGACATACACTACTATGACGTTTTTGACCGATTTTGGACGACATACTATACTATGACGTTTTTCACTATTTTGGACGACATACTATACTATGACGTTTTTCACTATTTTGGACGACATACAATACTATGACTTTTTTGACCGATTTTGGACGACATACAATACTATGACTTTTTTGACCAATTTTGGACGACTTACTATACTATGACTTTTTTGACCAATTTTGGACAACATACTATACTATGACATTTTTGACAGATTTTGGATGACATACTAACCTATGACTTTTTTGTCACGTTTTGGACGACATACAATACTATGACTTTTTTGACCGATTTTGGACGACATACTATACTATGACTTTTTTGACCGATTTTGGACGACATACAATACTATGACTTTTTTGAGTGATTTTGGACGACATACCATACTATGACGTTTTGGACTGATTTTGGACGACATACTATACTATGACTTTTTTGACCAATTTTGAACGACACACTTTATGATGAAGATGTGACAACACAAGGAGAGCAAGGTTGGTGAAGTGGTTAGCACTCATGACTTTAATGTAGAAGATCCAGGTTCAAGCCCTGGTTGGAACAAAGAAACTGCAATCCTGATTCTTCTGAGTTTAATTTTGGACGACATACTATACTATGACGTTTTTCACTATTTTGGACGACATACAATACTATGACTTTTTTGACCAATTTTGGACGACATACTATACTATGACTTTTTTGACCGATTTTGGACGACATACAATACTATGACTTTTTTGACCAATTTTGGACGACTTACTTTTCTATGACTTTTTTGACTGAATTTGGACGACATACTATACTATGACTTTTTTGACCAATTTTGGACAACATACTATACTATGACTTTTTTGACCAATTTTGGACAACATACTATACTATAACTTTTTTGAGGGATTTTGGACGACTTACTATACTATGACGTTTTTCAGTGATTTTGGACGAAATACAATACTATGACATTTTTGACCAATTTTGGACGACATACACTACTATGACGTTTTTGACCGATTTTGGACGACATACTATACTATGACGTTTTTCACTATTTTGGACGACATACAATACTATGACTTTTTTGACCAATTTTGGACGACATACTATACTATGACTCTTTTGACCGATTTTGGACGACATACTATACTATGACTTTTTTGACCAATTTTGGACGACATACAATACTATGACGTTTTTGACCGATTTTGGACGACATACTATACTATGACGTTTTGGACCGATTTTGGATGACATACAATACTATGACTTTTTTTACCAATTTTGGACGACATACAATACTATGACGTTTTTGACCGATTTTTGACGACATACTATACTATGACTTTTTTGGGCCAATTTTGGACGATATACAATACTATGACGTTTTTGACCGATTTTGGACGACATACTAAACTATGACGTTTTGGACCGATTTTGGATGACATACAATACTATGACTTTTTTGACCAATTTTGGACGACATACTATACTATGATGTTTTGGACCGATTTTGGATGACATACAATACTATGACTTTTTTGACCAATTTTGGACGACATACTATACTATGACGTTTTTCACTGTTTTGGACAACATACTATACTATGACTTTTTTGACCAATTTTGGACGACATACTATACTATGACGTTTTGGGCCAATTTTGGACGACATACAATACTATGACATTTTTGACCAATTTTGGACGACATACAATACTATGACGTTTTTGACCGATTTTGGACGACATACTATACTATGACGTTATGAACCGATTTTGGACGACATACAATACTATGACATTTTTGACCAATTTTGGACGACATACTATACTATGACGTTTTGGAACGATTTGTGACGACATACAATACTATGACTTTTTTGACCAATTTTGGACAACATACTATACTATGACATTTTTGACAGATTTTGGATGACATACTAACCTATGACGTTTTTCACTATTTTGGACGACATACAATACTATGACTTTTTTGACCAATTTTGGACGACATACTATACTATGACTTTTTTGACCGATTTTGGACGACATACAATACTATGACTTTTTTGACCAATTTTGGACGACTTACTTTTCTATGACTTTTTTGACTGAATTTGGACGACATAGTATACTATGACTTTTTTGACCAATTTTGGACAACATACTATACTATGACGTTTTTGACAGATTTTGGATGACATACTAACCTATGACTTTTTTGTCACGTTTTGGACGACATACAATACTATGACTTTTTTGACCGATTTTGGACGACATACTATACTATGACTTTTTTGACCGATTTTGGACGACATACTATACTATGACGTTTTTGACCGATTTTGGACGACATACTATACTATGACGTTTTGGACCGATTTTGGACGACATACAGTACTATGACTTTTTCGACCAATTTTGGACGACATACTATACTATGACGTTTTGGACCGATTTTGGACGACATACTATACTATGACGTTTTTGACCGATTTTGGACGACATACTATACTATGACGTTTTGGACCGATTTTGGACGACATACAGTACTATGACGGGCCACACGGTGGTCTAGTGGTTAGCACTCTCGCCTTGCAGCGAGAAGACCCGGGTTCGAGCCCCGGTTGGAACAAGGGCCTTTCTGCATGGAGTTTGCATGTTCTCCCCGTGTGTGCGTGGGTTCTCTCCGGGTACTCCGGCTTCCTCCCACAGTCCAAAAACATGCAATGTGGGGATAGGTAAATTGGACACTCCAAATTGACCATAGGAGTGAGTGTGAGAGTGAATGGTTGTTTGTCTCTATCTGTGTGTGGCCCTGCGATGGACTGGCGAACTGTCCAGGGTGTACCCCGCCTATCGCCCGATGTAGCTGAGATTGGCACAGCACCCCCCGCGACCCTCTGGTGGAGGATAAAGCGGTAGATGATGACTGACTGACTGACAGTACTATGACTTTTTCGACCAATTTTGGACGACATACTATACTATGACGTTTTGGACCGATTTTGGACGACATACTATACTATGACGTTTTGGACCGATTTTGGACGACATACTATACTATGACGTTTTGAGACAATTTTGGACGACATACTATACTATGACTTTTTTGAGGGATTTTGGACGACATACACTACTATGACATTTTTGACCAATTTTGGACGACATACACTACTATGACGTTTTTGACCGATTTTGGACGACATACTATATACTATGACGTTTTTCACTATTTTGGACGACATACAATACTATGACTTTTTTGACCAATTTTGGACGACTTACTATACTATGACGTTTTTCAGTGATTTTGGACGACATACTATACTATGACGTTTTGGACCAATTTTGGACGACATACTATACTATGACGTTTTGGGCCAATTTTGGACGACATACAATACTATGACATTTTTGACCAATTTTGGACGACATACAATACTATGACGTTTTTGACCGATTTTGGACGACATACTATACTATGACGTTATGAACCGATTTTGGACGACATACAATACTATGACATTTTTGACCAATTTTGGACGACATACTATACTATGACGTTTTGGAACGATTTGTGACGACATACAATACTATGACTTTTTTGACCAATTTTGGACAACTTACTTTTCTATGACTTTTTTGACTGAATTTGGACGACATACTATACTATGACTTTTTTGACCAATTTTGGACAACATACTATACTATGACATTTTTGACAGATTTTGGATGACATACTAACCTATGACTTTTTTGTCACGTTTTGGACGACATACAATACTATGACTTTTTTGGTGATTTTGGACGACATACAATACTATGACTTTTTTGAGTGATTTTGGACGACATACCATACTATGACGTTTTGGACTGATTTTGGACGACATACTATACTATGACTTTTTTGACCAATTTTGAACGACACACTTTATGATGAAGATGTGACAACACAAGGAGAGCAAGGTTGGTGAAGTGGTTAGCACTCATGACTTTAATGTAGAAGATCCAGGTTCAAGCCCTGGTTGGAACAAAGAAACTCTGCAATCCTGATTCTTCTGAGTTTAATTTTGGACGACATACTATACTATGACGTTTTTCACTATTTTGGACGACATACAATACTATGACTTTTTTGACCAATTTTGGACGACATACTATACTATGACTTTTTTGACCGATTTTGGACGACATACTATACTATGACTTTTTTGACCAATTTTGGACGACTTACTTTTCTATGACTTTTTTGACTGAATTTGGACGACATACTATACTATGACTTTTTTGACCAATTTTGGACAACATACTATACTATGACGTTTTTGACAGATTTTGGATGACATACTAACCTATGACTTTTTTGACCGTTTTTGGACGACATACTATACTATGACTTTTTTGACCGATTTTGGACGACATACTATACTATGACGTTTTTGACCGATTTTGGACGACATACTATACTATGACGTTTTGGACCGATTTTGGACGACATACTATACTATGACGTTTGAGACAATTTTGGACGACATACTATACTATGACGTTTTGGACTGATTTTGGACGACATACTATACTATGACGTTTTGGCCCGATTTTGGACGACATACTATACTATGACGTTTTGGGCCAGTTTTGGACGACATACAATACTATGACTTTTTTGAGTGATTTTGGACGACATACTATACTATGACGTTTTTCACTATTTTGGACGACATACAATACTATGACTTTTTTGACCAATTTTGGACGACATACTATACTATGACTTTTTTGACCGATTTTGGACGACATACAATACTATGACGTTTTTGACCGATTTTGGACGACATACTATACTATGACTTTTTTGACCAATTTTGGACGACATACTATACTATGACGTTTTGGACCGATTTTGGATGACATACAATACTATGACTTTTTTGACCAATTTTGGACGACATACTATACTATGACGTTTTTCACTGTTTTGGACAACATACTATACTATGACTTTTTTGACCAATTTTGGACGACATACTATACTATGACGTTTTGGGCCAATTTTGGACGACATACAATACTATGACTTTTTTGACCAATTTTGGACGACATACTATACTATGACTTATTTGAGGGATTTTGGACGACTTACTATACGATGACGTTTTTCAGTGATTTTGGACGAAATACAATACTATGACATTTTTGACCAATTTTGGACGACATACACTACTATGACGTTTTTGACCGATTTTGGACGACATACTATACTATGACGTTTTTCACTATTTTGGACGACATACAATACTATGACTTTTTTGACCGATTTTGGACGACATACAATACTATGACTTTTTTGACCAATTTTGGACGACTTACTATACTATGACTTTTTTGACCAATTTTGGACAACATACTATACTATGACATTTTTGACAGATTTTGGATGACATACTAACCTATGACTTTTTTGTCACGTCTTGGACGACATACAATACTATGACTTTTTTGACCGATTTTGGACGACATACTATACTATGACTTTTTTGACCGATTTTGGACGACATACAATACTATGACTTTTTTGAGTGATTTTGGACGACATACCATACTATGACGTTTTGGACTGATTTTGGACGACATACTATACTATGACTTTTTTGACCAATTTTGAACGACACACTTTATGATGAAGATGTGACAACACAAGGAGAGCAAGGTTGGTGAAGTGGTTAGCACTCATGACTTTAATGTAGAAGATCCAGGTTCAAGCCCTGGTTGGAACAAAGAAACTGCAATCCTGATTCTTCTGAGTTTAATTTTGGACGACATACTATACTATGACGTTTTTCACTATTTTGGACGACATACAATACTATGACTTTTTTGACCAATTTTGGACGACATACTATACTATGACTTTTTTGACCGATTTTGGACGACATACAATACTATGACTTTTTTGACCAATTTTGGACGACTTACTTTTCTATGACTTTTTTGACTGAATTTGGACGACATACTATACTATGACATTTTTGACCAATTTTGGACGACATACTATACTATGACGTTTTTCACTATTTTGGACGACATACTATACTATGACTTTTTTGACCGATTTTGGACGACATACACTACTATGACGTTTTTGACCGATTTTGGACGACATACTATACTATGACGTTTTTCACTATTTTGGACGACATACAATACTATGACTTTTTTTACCAATTTTGGACGACATACTATACTATGACTTTTTTGACCGATTTTGGACGACATACAATACTATGACTTTTTTGACCAATTTTGGACGACTTACTATACTATGACGTTTTTCAGTGATTTTGGACGACATACAATACTATGACTTTTTTTACCAATTTTGGACGACATACAATACTATGACGTTTTTCACTGTTTTGGACAACATACTATACTATGACTTTTTTGACCAATTTTGGACGACATACTATACTATGACTTTTTTGACCAATTTTGGACGACATACTATACTATGACGTTTTGGGCCAATTTTGGACGACATACAATACTATGACATTTTTGACCAATTTTGGACGACATACAATACTATGACATTTTTGACCAATTTTGGACGACATACTATACTATGACTTTTTTGACCAATTTTGGACGACATACTATACTATGACGTTTTGGACCGTTTTTGGACGACATACTATTCTATGACGTTTTGAGACAATTTTGGACGACATACTATACTATGACGTTTTGGACTGATTTTGGACGACATACTATACTATGACGTTTTGGCCCGATTTTGGACGACATACTATACTATGACGTTTTGGGCCAATTTTGGACGACATACAATACTATGACTTTTTTGAGTGATTTTGGACGACATACTATACTATGACGTTTTTCACTATTTTGGACGACATACAATACTATGACTTTTTTGACCAATTTTGGACGACATACTATACTATGACTTTTTTGACCGATTTTGGACGACTTACTATACTATGACGTTTTTCAGTGATTTTGGACGACATACAATACTATGACTTTTTTTACCAATTTTGGACGACATACAATACTATGACGTTTTTGACCGATTTTGGACGACATACTATACTATGACTTTTTTGACCAATTTTGGACGACATACTATACTATGACGTATTGGACCGATTTTGGATGACATACAATACTATGACTTTTTTGACCAATTTTGGACGACATACTATACTATGAAGTTTTTCACTGTTTTGGACAACATACTATACTATGACTTTTGACCAATTTTGGACGACATACTATACTATGACTTTTTTGACCAATTTTGGACGACATACTATACTATGACGTTTTGGGCCAATTTTGGACGACATACAATACTATGACTTTTTTGACCAATTTTGGACAACATACTATACTATGACTTTTTTGAGGGATTTTGGACGACTTACTATACTATGACGTTTTTCAGTGATTTTGGACGAAATACAATACTATGACATTTTTGACCAATTTTGGACGACATACACTACTAAGACGTTTTTGACCGATTTTGGACGACATACTATACTATGACGTTTTTCACTATTTTGGACGACATACAATACTATGACTTTTTTGACCAATTTTGGACGACATACTATACTATGACTCTTTTGACTGATTTTGGACGACATACAATACTATGACTTTTTTGACCAATTTTGGACGACTTACTATACTATGACTTTTTTGACCAATTTTGGACAACATACTATACTATGACATTTTTGACAGATTTTGGATGACATACTAACCTATGACTTTTTTGTCACGTTTTGGACGACATACAATACTATGACTTTTTTGACCGATTTTGGACGACATACTATACTATGACTTTTTTGACCGATTTTGGACGACATACAATACTATGACTTTTTTAAGTGATTTTGGACGACATACCATACTATGACGTTTTGGACTGATTTTGGACGACATACTATACTATGACTTTTTTGACCAATTTTGAACGACACACTTTATGATGAAGATGTGACAACACAAGGAGAGCAAGGTTGGTGAAGTGGTTAGCACTCATGACTTTAATGTAGAAGATCCAGGTTCAAGCCCTGGTTGGAACAAAGAAACTCTGCAATCCTGATTCTTCTGAGTTTAATTTTGGACGACATACTATACTATGACGTTTTTCACTATTTTGGACGACATACAATACTATGACTTTTTTGACCAATTTTGGACGACATACTATACTATGACTTTTTTGACCGATTTTGGACGACATACAATACTATGACTTTTTTGACCAATTTTGGACGACTTACTATACTATGACGTTTTTCAGTGATTTTGGACGACATACTATACTATGACGTTTTGGACCAATTTTGGACGACATACTATACTATGACGTTTTGGACCGATTTTGGAGACAATTTTGGACGACATACTATACTATGACGTTTTGGACTGATTTTGGATGACATACTATACTATGACGTTTTGGCCCGATTTTGGACGACATACTATACTATGACGTTTTGGGCCAATTTTGGACGACATACAATACTATGACTTTTTTGAGTGATTTTGGACGACATACTATACTATGACATTTTTCACTATTTTGGACGACATACAATACTATGACTTTTTTGACCAATTTTGGACGACATACTATACTATGACTTTTTTGACCGATTTTGGACGACATACAATACTATGACTTTTTTGACCAATTTTGGATGACTTACTATACTATGACGTTTTTCAGTGATTTTGGACGACATACAATACTATGACTTTTTTTACCAATTTTGGACGACATACAATACTATGACGTTTTTGACCGATTTTGGACGACATACTATACTATGACTTTTTTGACCAATTTTGGACGACATACTATACTATGACGTTTTGGACCAATTTTGGACGACATACAATACTATGACTTTTTTGACCAATTTTGAACGATATACTATACTATGACTTTTTTGAGGGATTTTGGACTACATACAATACTATGACATTTTTGACCAATTTTGGACGACATACTATACTATGACGTTTTGGAACGATTTGTGACGACATACAATACTATGACTTTTTTGACCAATTTTGGACTACTTACTTTTCTATGACTTTTTTGACTGAATTTGGACGACATACTATACTATGACTTTTTTGACCAATTTTGGACGACATACTATACTATGATTCTTTTGAGGGATTTTGGACGACTTACTATACTATGACGTTTTGGCCCAATTTTGGACGACATACAATACTATGACTTTTTTGACCAATTTTGGACGACATACTATACTATGACTTTTTTGAGGGATTTTGGACGACTTACTATACTATGACGTTTTTCAGTCATTTTGGACGACATACAATACTATGACGTTTTGGACCGATTTTGGACGACATACTATACTATGACGTTTTGGACCGATTTTGGACGACATACTATACTATGACGTTTTGAGACAATTTTGGACGACATACTATACTATGACGTTTTGGACCGATTTTGGACGACATACAATACTATGACTTTTTCAACCAATTTTGGACGACATACTATACTATGACGGGCCACACGGTGGTGTAGTGGTTAGCACTCTCGCCTTGCAGCGAGAAGACCCGGGTTCGAGCCCTGGTTGGAACAAGGGCCTTTCTGCATGGAGTTTGCATGTTCTCCCCGTGTGTGCGTGGGTTCTCTCCGGGTTCTCCGGCTTCCTCCCACAGTCCAAAAACATGCAATGTGGGGATAGGTAAATTGGACACTCTAAATTGACCATAGGAGTGAGTGTGAGAGTGAATGGTTGTTTGTCTGTCTCTCTATGTGGCCCTGCGATGTACTGGCGGACTGTCCAGGGTGTACCCCGCCTATCGCCCGATGTAGCTGAGATTGGCACAGCACCCCCCGCGACCCTCTAGCAGAGGATAAAGCGGTAGATGATGACTGACTGACTGACTATACTATGACGTTTCGTCACATTTTGGACGACATACTATACTATGACTATTTTGTCACATTTTGGACGACATGTTATAGTATAACTTTTTTGTCACATTTTGGACAACATGCTATACCATGACTTTTTGTCACATTTTGGACGACATGCTATACTATGACTTTTTTGTCACATTTTGGACGACATGCTATACTATGACTTTTTGTCACATTTTGGACGAAATGCTATAGAATGACTTTTTTGTCACATTTTGGACAACATGCTATACTATGATTTTTTTGTCACATTTCGGACGACATGCTATAGTATGACTTTTTGTCACATTTTGGACGACATGCTATACTATGACTTTTTTGTCACATTTTGGACGACATGCTATACTATGACTTTTTGTCACATTTTGGACGACATGCTATACTATGACTTTTTTGTCACATTTTGGACGACATGCTATACTATGACTTTTTTGTCACATTTTGGACGACATGCTATACTATGACTTTTTGTCACATTTTGGACGAAATGCTATAGAATGACTTTTGTGTCACATTTTGGACAACATGCTATACTATGACTTTTTTGTCACATTTTGGACGACATACAATACTATGACGTTTTGGACCGATTTTGGACGACATACTATACTATGACGTTTTGGACCGATTTTGGACGACATACTATACTATGACGTTTTGAACCGATTTTGGACGACATACAATACTATGACTTTTTCAACCAATTTTGGACGACATACTATACTATGACGTTTTGTCACATTTTGGACGACATACTATACTATGACTATTTTGTCACATTTTGGACGACATGTTATAGTATAACTTTTTTGTCACATTTTGGACAACATGCTATACTATGACTTTTTGTCACATTTTGGACGACATGCTATACTATGACTTTTTTGTCACATTTTGGACGACATGCTATACTATGACTTTTTTGTCACATTTTGGACGAAATGCTATAGAATGACTTTTTTGTCACATTTTGGACAACATGCTATACTATGATTTTTTTGTCACATTTTGGACGACATGCTATAGTATGACTTTTTTGTCACATTTTGGACGACATGCTATACTATGACTTTTTGTCACATTTTGGACGACATGCTATACTATGACTTTTTTGTCACATTTTGGACGACATGCTATACTATGACTTTTTTGTCACATTTTGGACGACATGCTATACTATGACTTTTTTGTCACATTTTGGACAATATGCTATAGTATGACTTTTTTGTCACATTTTGGATGACATGCTACAGTGTGACTTTTTTGTCACATTATGGACGACATGCTATAGTATGACTTTTTTGTCACATTTTGGACGACATACTATAGTATGACTTTTTTGTCACATTTTAGACGACATGCTATAATATGACTTTTTTGTCACATTTTGGACGACATACTATACTATTACTTTTCTGTCACATTTTGGACGACATGCTATAGTATGACTTTTTTGTCACATTTTGGACGACACGCGAAACTGACTTTTTTGTCAAATTTTGGACGACATGCTACCCTATTACTTTTTTGTCACATTTTGTACCACATACTAAAGTATGACTTTTTTTGTCACATTTTGGACGACATACTATTCTATGACTATTTTGTCTAATTTTGGACGACATACTACCCTATTACTTTTTTGTCACATTTTGTACCACATACTAAAGTATGACTTTTTTGTCACATTTTGGACGACATACTTTAGTGTGACTTTTTTGTCACATTTTGGACGACATACTAACCTATGGCTTTTTTTGTCCATTTTGGACGATATGCTATAGTATGACTTTTTTGTCACATTTTGGATGACATACTATACTATGACTTTTTTGTCAAATTTTGGACGACATGCTATAGTATGACTTTTTTGGCACATTTTGGACGACATACTATACTATGACTTTTTTGTCAAATTTTGGACGACATGCTATAGTATGACTTATTTGTCATTTTATGAAATGGTAAAGTGAGTGATTTTGCAGCTCCCAGCAGATCATCTGCTTCAACCATCTGCTGCTGAAGAACTGCAGGCTTTTCACTTCACATCATCTCTGATGACATCATCACCAACTGCTGGTAAATGACACTTCCTCCTCCTCCTCCTCCTCCTCCTCCTCTTCTTCTTTAAGACGAAATAAAAAAAGTCAGACTGAATAAACAATAACATGATGGCAGTGTTTACTTCTTCTCACTCTGGTCTCTTAGGGAAATGTTGCTTTTGTACTTTTTCTGCAGAGAGAACTTTTATCTCTGCTGCTCCAGTTTCCTGGAATCATTTACAAAATGAGCTTAAACTTTCACGGTGTATCACCTTATGCGGAATTTAAATCTACACATTTAAAGGAGAGAGAAAAGAGCAAAGTGGGTGAATGTAAAGGTTTGTTATTGACTGAATATGATGTTTTATTTTATAGTTTGTATCATGATTGTCATTTGAATACAGAGACAAACAAACATCCCACTCATCCATGACTTCATGTGTTATTCATAGGTTCTGTTTGTGGCACAAAGTCCACATCATTCTTTTAAAAGAGAAAAAACTGAATAAATGATTAGGAAACAAAGAAAGCTGTCAAATCTGAGCCCATGATAAAAAAATACAGTGATACAAAGAACGTGACAAATGTATACTTTCAATAACACAATCAAACGGATGAAAACCTAGAAAACTTGCAAAAAAATCGCCCCAAAATGGCTGTTTGATCCAAAATGGCTGCCATCCTGTTGGGTTTAGTTTCATGCGATTCATGCGTTCACATTTGCATGTTCAAGACGTGGAAAACAAAAAAATAATAATAACAATAACAATAACAATAACAATAACAATAATAATAAAACCTTCCACAGTCTTTGTGTGAAGCCATCCCATAATAAACATGAGACAGCGACAGGACAGACGGAACAAAGACATTTGTCCTTTAACAGGATTTTCGCTCAGATGATTTCATTTCAGCTCCTGCTTCACTTCCATCACATCATCATTCACTCATTCATAATGAACTCACTTTTCACTGAGTGATGTTCAGTTTTTTTAAATGTCCAAACATTTGAGTTTAACTTTGAATGAATGATTTGAATGAAGCTCTGGTTGAAACACGTTGGCGGTGATTTAAGCGTTTGTTCTTGTTTTGGTGAAAGAAAACTTTATTTAAATTGAATCATTGATCATTGAATCAGTTCTCTCAACTTTTTAAATAATTTTACTGAACAGCTTTATAAAATGTGACTTATTGCTTTTTAGTCCATAGCTTCATTGACATTTTCTTTCATTTATTTTTAATCCAGAGACGTAATTTATATGATTTATTTTGTCTTATATTTCATTCTTCTTGCTTGGTTCCACGAACATCACGATATTTTTAAATGAACGACATTTAACGAATCACAAGTGAAGTTTTATAGATGAAGTTGATTAAAGTGCAAGTGGAAACATGGAGGATTCATTCAGACTGAAGTGAAACCAAGACACAAAATAAAACAACGTGTCATTTGTGGATAAAACTTCACTGATTTGTTAAAACATTTAAACATTTGAAAGTATCATGTGATGAAGAGGATGTTTCACCTGTTGATTGTTTTTGCTCTGTTTTCATGTCGTTGGACCTTTTAAAAATTTAAACATGATTATATTTATGCAAGTAATAAGACAGGAGGTCAACACGACTCTGTTTTTATTTTTATTTTTTTATTTTATTTTACTTAATTTTAAGTAAAATAAAAGTACTACTTTTAAAGAGAGAAGACAAGATAGAAGGGTTTTCCCTTGTTTTTGATTTATCTTCTTCGTTAAATGTCTTTCAATTCAAAGAATTTATCTTCTTTCACACTGTGTTTCAACTCGTCAACTTCCCTCTTTTCTTTCTCCAGATTTCTGCAGATTTGTATTTAATTTAAAAAAAGTTCTCCACAAATATCTTGATTGTAAACCTTTGTGAGACAGAGGATTAAACTCTCTAACATCTCTGGTCAAACCTTCTCAAAGCAAAGAAGATTAATAAGAAAATCCACAAGCGCTAAATGTTGCTCTGAGCTGATAGAACATTAAACTTTTACGAGGGAAAACTGAGCCGAGCAGTTAATGGAGAATTGATCTGTTTAAATCTTCTGCTAAAGGTTGAATACACAGATTAAGTCGCAGCCAGTGGAGCGTGTTGTGTGTTGTGTGTTGTGTGTTCACAGTGTCGTCAAAAAAACAGAAGCAATCCATCATGTTATCACGTTATTCTCCTGCATCATCACTCACGAATTTATAAACCATTAATGTTACAAAATAAATAACAACGATAATTCAATTGCATGAAAAGAGGAAAAAGAGACGACTAAATTACTATTATCTTTATTTTATATAATCTTTACAGAAATGTGCAAGACTTTACGTTAGAAAAACTACAACATCACACTGGATCTAACTCGACCACAAACACAACAACAGGCACGCTGCACACACGTGTTTGGGCTAAAGAGTAGTAGCTAGTAGTCGCTTCTCCGTCTCCAACGCAGCCTGGATCATTTGTCCACGCACTCCCCACATCCAAGTCATGATGTCTGCAGTGTTACCAACCAAGCTGGCAGACCCCCCAACCGTAGTGAGGAGACCACCGAAGACCGCTAGCTCCTTTAGCTCGGGTTAGCTCGTTATTAAACCACGGCACTTTATTCACACACTGCAGGCTGATACACAGCCTCTCTTATTATTGTGCGGCTCTCACAATAAGAGCAATAAGTCACAATATGCAGGTGACAGAGATATTGTCTCATTAAAAAAACATCTGCACAAAGCAAGCAGATCCACTTTTCTATGTTGATAAGAGCATTAAAATGTTAATGCTCTAGTTTTATTGTGACTAAACAGAAAATAACGACGACTGTAGAATATGAATCCATTTCAACTTTTGTCTTGATATTCTAATCACGGAACACTTTTCATAAAACACACCACACATTATTCATCACACATTGATGAAAACAAAGCGTTGAGCTTTAGTAGCTACAGGGAAAAAAAAAACGTCAAGTTTATGAATAAATCGGTGTTAAAAACAACCACAGGCGAAGGAAACGCTCTGAAAATAACACACCGACTGTAACTGACATATTACTTTATTACAACAACAAACTCACTCCCAGTCAACTGCAGGGAAAGCGTTTCTGACCGGTGAGGTCACGACCTTTCAGTCCAGCTGCAGAAAGTCCACAGTCACGAGCGAAAGCAGGAGCAAGTGTCTGACGGTGACGAGGGAATTTTATAGAATTGATTATGTGCTAAAAGGCCCAGGTTTTCAGGAGAGTTAGGACACAGAGAGCTGGAAGCCTGTTTCCCACACAGCAGTGATGAGTTACACAGCCCACTGAAATCAATGGGCTGTGTCTCCGGAGGGAGAAATGCTCAGGATAAATTAGAGCTAATATTGAATCCTCTGACTGAACAAATGGAGCAAACGCATTAGATATAATGGCCTACAACGGTAGATTTAAAGGTGTTACTTAATCCTGTGTTAAGCTAAGAATTCTAATGAGTGCAGCAAAAGTGTTGTGACCCTGAACAAGTGGAAGGACAAGACTGCAGCTCCAAAAAGGAGGAGGAGGAGGAGGAGGAGGAGGAGGAGGAGGAGGAGGAGGAGGTTTACAGTCAGAAAAATCCGGTCCACTTACTTCCAGAGACAAAGACACCATCTTTAAAGTGAAACTAAACCTTTAAACAGCACTTTGACCTCGATCATTAACCTCCCCTCAAAAACTTTATTGATGACTTGGCACAAATGTACTCAACCTCATTGAGTTCCTAACGTAATAAGGACATTTGATGACAAACATTTATTGATAGGAAATAAAAAATAGTTGTTGTTTTTTCTTGTGTTTTATGATAAAATGATTTTGAGAATCAAGACATTATAGGAAAAAGTTCTCTATTTGTGCAATATTAATTCAAATAAAAAGTTGTAATGTACAAAATGTCCTGCAGTGCATGTGTTAATCCACACAATACACACAAAAACCTCACAGTTTAGTGTGTCGTCCAAAATCACCAAAACATTTACAAGGTTCACAAATAAAGAACATTTCATTTTCTGTCACGAGAGAAAAACATTTACATCAGTGTCAAGATTGTAATAAATACAATAAAGAATCACAAGTGGAAATGGGCGAGCAGTGTCTCCATTTCTTTATTCATAATCACCACAAACACTGTGTATATATATATATATATATATATATATATATATATATGTTTGTTTATATTTCTCCTATGTGCAATAATAAAATGTGTAAAATATTGAATATATAGTAGTTGGAAGGCGTTGGACTGGAGCAGTGCACCAGCTGTTCCTGGGATTAACAAACCAAACATAATCTGTTGATAATAATAGTCAGAGACTGACTGAGGTTGGAGTGAAAATCCTGAAAGACGCTTTTCACATATTGTTGGAACAAAAACCAGAGACTGACGATTCTTCACTGCGGCCAAGATGACTCACAGACTCACTGATTCACTGATTCACAGACTCACAGACTCACAGACTCACTGATTCACTGATTCACAGACTCACAGACTCACAGACTCACTGATTCACTGATTCACAGACTCACAGACTCACAGACTCACTGATTCACAGACTCACAGACTCACTGATTCACAGACTCACAGACTCACAGACTCACTGATTCACAGACTCACAGACTCACTGACACACAGACTCACAGACTCACTGACACACAGACTCACAGACTCGCTACATTTACATCCCCTTGTTCAAAGTCAATGCTGATTTATGAGTTTTTTCTCCTCTACAGCTGCAGTGAAGAGTGAGATAATCATGGAAACAACATGAATTTGACCTAATGACTTTAAAAGGTGTGAGAGTCGTCCAGTGTGGTCACTCTTCCAACTGGAAGTGACTGAATCACATCTGCAGCTGCACTAATTACTCATTATGGTCAATTCATAAGAGACAAAAAAAATCAGAGACTTTGTTGAAAAGAGAAACAAAAAACAAAAAGAAGCTGAGGTCACAGAGAATGAAAATGTACTCAAATAAACTGCTGCTGAATGTCATTATCACGACAACATAGTATTATGTTAAATGACAAACTTAAGAGTCAGCGATTTGTCTTCGTATAACTAACTAACTTAATTAGAGGGAGGGACAGTGAGGGACAGTGAGGGACAGTGAAGTACAGTGAGGGACAGTGAGGGAGAGTGAAGGACAGTGAGGTACAGTGAGGGACAGTGAAGTACAGTGAGGGATAGTGAAGTACAGTGAGGACAGTGAAGTACAGTGAGGGATAGTGAAGTACAGTGAGAGACAGTGAAGTACAGTGAGGGACAGTGAAGTACAGTGAGGGACAGTGAGGACAGTGAGGACAGTGAAGTACAGTGAGGGATAGTGAAGTACAGTGAGGGACAGTGAAGTACAGTGAGGGACAGTGAAGTACAGTGAGTACAGTGAAGTACAGTGAGAGACAGTGAAGTACAGTGAGGGACAGTGAGGTACAGTGAAGTACAGTGAGGACAGTGAGGGAGAGTGAAGTACAGTGAGGGACAGTGAAGGATAGTGAAGTACAGTGAGGACAGTGAAGTACAGTGAGAGACAGTGAAGTACAGTGAGGACAGTGAGGTACAGTGAGGACAGTGAAGTACAGTGAGGGACAGTGAGGTACAGTGAGGACAGTGAGGACAGTGAGGTACAGTGAGGACAGTGAAGTACAGTGAGGGACAGTGAGGACAGTGAGGTACAGTGAGGACAGTGAAGTACAGTGAGAGACAGTGAGGGACAGTGAAGTACAGTGAGGGACAGTGAGGACAGTGTAGTACAGTGAGGACAGTGAAGTACAGTGAGAGACAGTGAAGTACAGTGAGGACAGTGAGGACAGTGAAGTACAGTGAGGGACAGTGAGGTACAGTGAGGGACAGTGAGGACAGTGAGGGACAGTGAGGACAGTGAAGTACAGTCAGAGACAGTGAAGTACAGTGAGAGACAGTGAAGTACAGTGAGGGATAGTGAAGTACAGTGAGGACAGTGAGGACAGTGTAGTACAGTGAGGACAGTGAAGTACAGTGAGAGACAGTGAAGTACAGTGAGGACAGTGAGGACAGTGAAGTACAGTGAGGGACAGTGAGGTACAGTGAGGGACAGTGAGGACAGTGAGGGACAGTGAGGACAGTGAAGTACAGTGAGAGACAGTGAAGTACAGTGAGAGACAGTGAAGTACAGTGAGGGATAGTGAAGTACAGTGAGGACAGTGAAGTACAGTGAAGTACAGTGAGGGACAGTGAAGTACAGTGAGGGACAGTGAGGGACAGTGAGTTGTGAAAAGCTTTTCTTTCTTCTCTGGTAAACTGACTTTCACTGAAACGCTGAATAAGAAAATAAAAAAAACCCAAGAACAGCAACAGTGTCAAGGTAAAGATGCCAAATCTCCAGATGGTTCATAATCACATTGAAGCCTGAAGCTGGTGCTGACATAAACCTGAAGTCTGTGACATCATCCACATCCATCTGCTTCATCCTGCGTCACAGAGCACAAGAACGTTTCCTCTTTATCTCTCACTAATAACAGATATTATCAGATCTCTGTACATTCGTTTAGTTCATTGTGATTGTTTTAAAGTGCTTCACAAACAAAGTTGGATTGAATTTTGGTGGCTTTCAATCTAAGGCAAAAAAAAAAAGAATGCAGATTGTTTTATTATTTTGAGAGCAGGAAGTGTGTGGAAGTAAATCTGTTTCACCAGCATTTGAATTTTAAAATAATCAAATATAATAATAACAATAATGATAAAGTACTGTGCTACACTCAGAAAATTCAAATTCAACCACATTCTGATTTTAGATCATAAACATCAAGGATAAGCAAAATATTCTGGTTTGAATGAAATGAATTAAATCAGTAAATGAATCAGCGTCATGTGACTAATGGAGCATCATGTGATTTGAAAAATCCGAAAAGCAGAATTCAGAGGAAAAAAGTCAAATCCATAGTTTCTATTTGAAAGAGTTTTGTTGAAATCCATGACTGTGATTTTCTCTTCATCCACACAGACCATTAGGTTTGTCACTCGCCACTAAATCGACTTCATCAGTGAATGAACGGTGCAGAAAAACTCTTTGCATGTTTAGAGACGAGTTGTTGGCTCTCAATCACTTTTGGCCGCTGATTCAGTGCAGGTCAGTGATAACGAAGACAAACAACGTCCAGTGATGTGTGAGGTCTGAGGTTCTCTGCAGGAGAAACTGTGGAGTCAATGAAATCACTTTCACTGGGACGTTATCATCGTGTGACCACTCCATCCATCTCCTGCTCAATCCACTCAACCCTGTGTGTGCGTGTGTGTGTGTGTGTGTGTGTGCGTGTGTGTGTGTGTGTGCGTGCACGTGTGTGTGTGCATGCAGGTTTTATGTCTCTCTGCACAGTAAACACATTGATCGTTGTATTTCTCCTCCTCACAGGTTTAAACTCCACATGATCACTCTGAACCTGAATGAATGATTCATGCTGCGTTCATTTACATCACACCTGAGCGCGACGTCGCCGCCGATGTTCGACATCAGTGATTCCCAAACAATGGTCAAAGGTCATTAAATATAAATATGTTTTTAATGATCAGTTTTGTCAAATATGTATATTAGATTTCAAAAAAACTAGTGCTGTCAAACGGTTAAAATATTTAATCGCGATTAATCGCATTAATGTCATAGTTAACTCGCGTTTAATCGCATTAATGTTGTATGATGTATTATTATTATTATTATAGTTAACTTGCGATTAATCGCATTAATGTCATAGTTAACTCGCGATTAATCGCATTAATGTCATAGTTAACTTGTGATTAATGTCACATTTGTATCTATTGTAAATGTCCCTTGATTTCTTGTCATTTTAATGCTCTTATCAACATAGAAAAGTGCATCTGCTTGCTTTGTGCAGATGTTTTTTTATTGAGACAATATCTCTGTCACCTGCATATTGTGACTTATTCCTCTTATTGTGAGAGCCGCACAATAATAAGAGAGGCTGTGTATCAGCCTGCAGTGTGTGAATAAAGTGCCGTGGTTTAATAACGAGCTAATCCGAGCTAAAGGAGCTAGCGGTCTTCGGTGGTCTCCTCACTACGGTTTGGGGGGTCTGCCAGCTTGGTTGGTAACACTGCAGACATCATGACTTGAATGTGGGGAGTGCGTGGACAAATGATCCAGGCTGCGTTGGAGACGGAGAAGCGACTACTAGCTACTACTCTTTAGCCCAAATACGTGTGTGCAGCGTGCCTGTTGTTGTGTTGTTTCTGCTCTAGTTAGATCCAGTGTGATGTTGTAGTTTTTCTAACGTTACTAGTTGTTGCAACAGCATGTGAAAAAGCCCACAAAGTTTGCTCGGCCAAAAAGAACGTTAATCTCACGATAAAAACATTGACGCTGTTAAAATGGGTTTGTGTTAACACGTTAATAACACGTGAATAACACGTTAATAACACGTCAATAACGCGTTTAACTAACAGCACTAAAAAACAGTCATGGAGAATATTGTTTTTACTCTTCAAACTGTCAGGAAACATCACAGATTGACTTTCACGTGTATTAACTTTATATTACATGTTCCAAACGTTTGCTCTGGAACAATCAAACAGTTGTATGTTCACAGTGCGTTTGAGAAGAAGGTCGTGACCTTTAGCAGCACGCGTTCCGTGTGCGTCAGACACAGAGCAGCAGCTACAGTCAGAGCTGTGGTCAGATGACGTGTTTGTCTGTTCACTGACTGTGTCGCAGTGTGTGCAGCTCCTCGCGGGTCAGAACCGCAGGACAGAGTTCAGACAGAACCTCCAGAGCTGCTCGCTGTCCAGCCTAACACCTGACACCTGACACCTGCTGCTGGCAAAGGATTCTGGGAGACACATTTTGACAACGTGTGTTACGGCTGCACCGATAATGGAGCCGGTCTGCTTGCCAATTCTGTGTGCTAATTGCCCTCAGGAGAGTTGACGTGCTGGATTGGTGGCTGCCGACCCCGCCCACAGAGCGGATTGGCTGTTCAGGAGGATCCATGATATTTGAACCAGGGACAGCCAGCGTTCTCTCTCTCTCGCCTCAACCAGCCACTTTTGTTGAACCTAATTGTTATGAGTAATCTTGTGTGTAGTAGTATTTTGATCCTGTTTGAGATTAGAATTGTTTTAGTTTAGTTTGAAACGTTATGTTTGTTGTTTGGCCTTGGTCCACCCTGAAGCTATTTTCATTCGTTTAGTAAAACATTGTAAATAATCTATAATAAATATCATTTTTGTCATCTACCTCTTCGCCTTGTGGGAGTGGAAACCATCCTTTCATGTTATGCCCACCGAACCCTAGACTGGGCGTAACGTGGTTGATGAAGGTAAACTCTGAAGGATCCAAATCTTATACTTTATTAAAATTATCTCTCTGCATTTGACCCATCCTAGAATTACGAGCAGTGGGCTGCCACACTGAGTAGCGCCCGGGGAGCAATGGGGGTTGGGTACCTTGCTCAGGGGTACCCCAGCCCTTTTTTTTGGACTGGTGGGGACTTGAATCGGCAACCCTCCGGTTACAAGCCAAGTTCCCTTTCCACTTGGCAGCCCGTGGACTGGGAAAGAAAAACAGAAAAACAAGCAGAGAAGCTGCTGGTGATCTTTGACACTTGCTGCAGGTCACTGTGGTTCACCTGCATCTCCACTGGATCCTCAGAGACTCATCACACTCTGCTCACCACCTGTGACCGACTGTTACCATCAGATCCACCAGAGCCACAATACACACACACACACACACACACACACACACACACACACTGACACCGTGAACATAAATATGAGACTGTGATTAACATAAACCTATACACCATTATATCTGACTGATTTAGATTTATTATTGCTCTGGATGGATGATGGATGGATGGATAATTGATGGATGGACGATGGATGATGGATGGATGGATGAATGTACCGCTCCACATACATACATTCACTTCACATACAACTTGAATATACTGTATGGCGGGTGTTTTATGCCAGTATTCTATTCTTCTCTTTGTACAGCTGTTTTGAATCGTCTTCACTTTGCATGAACACATTTGAAAGTGTGAAGAATCATTTATCTTACAGACAGAAGTGTGGTAAAGGTCCAGGCTGAGGCTTTGAGATTGACTGAGGAAAACAAACTAACATAATCCTTGGATTCACACTGAGCTGCAGTGAAACCGGGTTTGACCTCAGAGCTCGTTGTCTGCTCATTCTTACTTTGAACACGTCCATGTGCTCCACACAGTGAGCTTTGTCAAATTCTGCTAAATGTCTGTGAATCTACTGTGATTTTACAGTGAAGCAGGGGTTCATTTGAGCCGGATTCTGCCGGAACAAGATCTGGCACCTCTTAATTTTGGCCTCCCTGTGTTCCGGTACTTATTTGGGCAGATCCGGTACCTCTCATAAAAAAATTAATTCAATTAAATGAAAAAAAAAACCATATATAATTTTTTTTTAAATGAAATAATAATACGCATAATAATAATATATTAATATACAGAACAAATCCCAAGAATTTCATGTTTATTAAGATTTAACGTCATTTGAAAGAGTCGGAGATGGGTTGACGCACTGAAAAGCTGGGCCAATAAACCACGCCCACACGCCCCTTATGGAAAATTCAGGTTTTGGCTGCACAACGTGTAAGGCAGTGGGGACTTTGGGGGCACAGAAGACGGGGGCATGAAACTCGCAAAAGAGTGGGTTTCATGCACAGTTACCTCATCTGCTCCAGATATAAAAAAAACACTCAGAAAAAAAGGTATTTGAACATGCCCGTACCAAGGCTCACCTAGCAGCAGCAGCAAGCATTCTTGAGAAGGCACAAGTGGACACTTTAGGACAGTCTATAATTAATAGTCAGTCTGAACAGATGGCCACTACAGCTCGCGTATTTCGCACGGCGTACAAGGAGGCTAAACGCTACCGTCCCGCATATGGCTTCGAACATGAGATTGATTGCCAAGAATTAAATGGACTGGATATGGGGAGAATTTTACATTCCAATGTTGCGTGTGTAAACATACAGAAACATATTTCTGAAGAAATTAAAAGAAAACTGTAAAATAGGTCGTATTCTAGACACTAGATGGGTGGCATCAAGTTTTAGAACCGTTGAAGCAGTGTGGAAGAACTACCCAGCACTTCACAAGCATTTCAAAACGGTATCAGAAGATCCCTCCTGTGATAGTGTCACAAAGCAAACATACAGTGGGCTTGCTATGCACAACTAAGGCACAATGTGCGATGCATTGCAAGAATTATCCGAGCTCTCAGTCGAGCTTCAAAAATGAGACATTACCAAAAACTGGATATAATAAGTTCATTGAGGAGTTGAAGGTGCTTTACGCACAGTACTGGCCCGAGGACGCAGGTGCGCTGTATGGAGAGACTGAGGTTGAGTCACTGTGTCAGCGCTTCAACATTGCCAATCAGCGCGCAGTCATACGGGCCTACAGAAAGTACAGAGACTCGGATGGAAAAGACCCCCCGATGAGCTGATGGAGTAACTTGTTGCTGTCAACAGTATTCCAATTGCAAGTGCTGAATGTGAGCGCGGATTTTCTCAGATGAACTTGATTTTGACTCTTTGCTCACATCCACCATATCAGCGTTACTTTTCCTAAATCTTGTTGGACCCCCCCCGGCTAAATTGAATCCAGTCCCGTACGTGAGGTCGTGGGTGGCCAAAGGACACACAACTGCCACAGACACACGCGGTAAAAGCAGCAGGAGGAGGAGGAGAATTACATTACATGTCATTTAGCAGAAACTTTTATCCAAAGCGACTTACAATGGAATCAAGTACAATTAGCCAGGGGTGGAATCGAACTTGCGACCATGATGTCTTTCGTACACAAGGTAGGGTCTTAACCACTGAGCCACTCCTGCCCTGAATCAGGACATGCTCGTGATGTGGGGTGTTTTGGACAACTAAATATGGTGAGCATACTGTCTATTAGTAGGAATAATAATAATGGAAGATATGTGTGATTTATTAAAAGCCCTTTTTTTTTTTTTACACATTAGACCTGTTGAGAAATGAATTGCTGACTGTAATACTGTTAAGTCCCACCTGTGGTGATGTGGGCATTTGCCTGTGCTGTGCGGAGTATAGCCTCAAATAATAACATTTACACCACATATGTCAGAGTCAAGGCCCGCGGGCCGGATCCGGCCCGTGAATGAGTTGTCTCTGGCCCGCGGGATAATATTTAATTACTATTAAAACTGGCCCGCAGTATTATGTGCCCGCAGCACCATAATACTACAAATCCCAAGATGCACTGCGAGTGCATTGGCGCGTACCGAGTGCCCGCAAGCGAGCGCGATCTTCTCTGTCTTCTCTTCATGAGCAGCAGCACAGTCACAGTGGAGGACTAAACATCGCCGTCAATTTTCATCTCCCTCTCCCCCAAACAGGGGGTTTGAAGACAGGTGGGAGACAGAATAATGTTCACCGAAGTAAAAGGAAAGCCTGTGTGTCATGTGTGTGGAGACAGCGCGTCTGTTATGAAAGAATAGAACTTAAGAAGGCACTATGAAACATCCATGAAACACACAGACGCACAGAAAGACAAATCTGGCCTAAGAAATTAATGCAACTGTTTTGCTTTTTTCAAGTTTGCACTAACTTTTCTAATTTTATTATAAAAGACAGACATTGGTGAGGATCAGAGCAGCACACTGATTTGTTTTTAATGCATGCTGTTTCATTTTTGCATTTATCTTGCCCTTGAGCTGTGAAGGAAAATTACATGTTTTTATGTTTACCTGTTAAAAAAAAGAAGAAGAAAAAACGTTTTCAATTTGTTACTGAAAGAGCCTTGAGAAAATATTGCAACTGATTTTATTTATGTTTTGCTTAATTTAATTTAATGATTAATGTTAAGTGCAATATAGGTTGTGTTATTGGTATTGGTTCAATATGTGCAATAATTGCGAGTTTTAATAAACATTGAACCAGCCCGGCCCTCCACTTGTACCATTTTTTTTATTTTGGCCCCGTGTATTTGACTTTGACATGACTGATTTATACCATGGATATTATTTGAAATTGAAGCTTGTAAGTCCCACAGTGTGGCAAGTGGGCATTTTCATGTTGTTTTCAGCACGTTTTCTGTATATGTTCTGGGACATGTGCCCATCTCGTCATCCCTGAGCTGTCATCTGTATGTTTGCGTTCCGGCACCTTATGATTTACAAATTAAGCACTGCAGTGCAGAAACATAATCTGTTACTGCACTGTAAAAAAATGAGTTCACACAGTCTGAGTTTGGATCTCGTGTCACAAAGAAACGTCCACGGAAAGTTTCACAAGTGAATTCTACTACTTTATAAATGCTTCTTGTCTCCGCCCACCTCGGCTCTGCTGCTGTACACAGTGTGACTGCGAAAACCAACCCAGTGAATGCAATGCGCTTCCGTCGTTCCTAATGTGGAAATTAGAACATTGTTATTGTGTTATTGTGTTATTGCTGAGAGAATCAAGGACGCGTCAAAGACAACACTGAACTGACAGAGACATCCGTTTGTCTTCTGTTCTCCCGGCTGTGAAGACTTAGCGGGAGCAGACACGGAGTGGTGAAGACATCGAGTGAACACCGAGCTTTTGTCTCGGAAACTGATTTCAAAAACATCCGTCCTGTTTTTCTTTGTAAAAAGCAGGAGACAAGTCAATGTCCTCAGTCACTGGATTCAGCTCTTCTTCAATAGAACAAGACGACAGTTCTGTAAATGAAGTTCACACTTAGAGGAAAATGGACGATGAAGTACGACACATATGAGTGTGATTGACAGCTGGATATCAGACGGATTAAAATATAAAATAGTTTATTTCTTCTTTATTTGTTACACAGCTTAAATGTGTTGTTAACGGCATCATAGTTTAAAATAAACTTAAAACTTGTATCATTGTATCGTCCCTATTGAAAATACACTTCAGTTAAGAGTTTATATTTGAAACTTGAGAAGAAATGTTGAATATAGAAGTTGTTACAGTGTTGAGTTAAACTTGTGTCTCTGTGAATAATGAAGGATAATCATTTCATTGATTTTGCACTGTTTTTGTTTTGTTTGTGGCTTTTTAACAGTTTCAATTTTGGGTTAATTGTACAGGTTCAGCCTCTTCCTTTTTTTCAAGAACAAAACAAACTGATATAAATCCATTCATTCATTCATTCAAGAATGACAGCTTTCAGCCCCTGCAGTATTTTTGTCAGTTATCCTTCACGTCTCTTTCCTTCTTCAGTGCACAGTGTTATTAACGCGTTATTGACGCGTTAATAACACGTTATTAACGTGTTAACACAAACCCATTTTAACAGCGTCAATGTTTTTATCGTGAGATTAGCGTTCTTTTTGGCCGAGCAAACTTTGTGGGTTTTTTCACATGCTGTTGCAACAACTAGTAACATTAGAAAAACTACAACACCACACTGGATCTAACTCGACCACAAACACAACAACAGGCATGCTGCACACACTTGTTTCCCCACATCCAAGTCATGATGTCTGCAGTGTTACCAACCAAGCTGGCAGACCCCCGAACCATGGTGAGGAGACCACCGAAGACCGCTAGCTCCTTTAGCTCGGATTAGCTCGTTATTAAACCACGGCACTTTATTCACACACTGCAGGCTGATACACAGCCTCTCTTATTATTGTGCGGCTCTCACAATAAGAGCAATAAGTCACAATATGCAGGTGACAGAGATATTGTCTCAATAAAAAAACATCTGCACAAAGCAAGCAGATCCACTTTTCTATGTTGATAAGAGCATTAAAATGACAAGAAATAATGGGACATTTACAATAGATACAAATGTGACATTAATCACAAGTTAACTATGACATTAATGCGATTAATCGCGAGTTAGCTATGACATTAATGCAATTAATCGTGAGTTAGCTATGACATTAATGCGATTAATCGTGAGTTAGCTATGACATTAATGCAATTAATCGTACGTAAACTATGACATTAATGCAATTAATCGTGAGTTAACTATGACATTAATGCGATTATCACGAGTTAACTATGACATAATGCGATTAATCGCGAGTTAACTATGACACTAATGCGATTAATCACGAGTTAACTATGACATTAATGCAATTAATCATGAGTTAGCTATGACATTAATGCGATTAATCGTGAGTTAACTATGACATTAATGCAATTAATCGTGAGTTAACTATGACGTTAATGCGATTAATCGTGAGTTAGCTATGACATTAATGCAATCAATCGTAAGTAAACTATGACATTAATGCAATTAATCGTGAGTTAACTATGACATTAATGCGATTAATCACGAGTTAACTATGAAACTCATGCGATTAATCACGAGTTAACTATGACATTAATGCGATTAATCGTGAGTTAACTAGGACATTAATGCGATTAATCACGAGTTAACTATGACATTAATGCAATTAATCGTAAGTTAACTATGACATTAATGCAATTAATCGTGAGTTAACTATGACATTAATGCGATTAATCACGAGTTAACTATGACATTAATGCGATTAATCTCGAGTGAACTATGACATTAATGCGATTAATCGTGAGTTAACTATGACATTAATGCAATTAATCGTGAGTTAACTATGACATTAATGCGATTAATCACGAGTTAACTATGACACTAATGCGATTAATCGTGCTTAAACATTTTAATCGTTTGACAGCACTAACAGTTGATAAAAACGTGCTTGTGTCTTTTGTCTATAGAGGAAAATAGATGAGATTTCCTCATGACAGTGATGATCCTGTATCTTCTCTATATTAACTGTAACAATGGTCTGAATCACACTAACGTTACCGCCCCTGAACTCTGTGACTCTCTCCACTGTCTCTGAGACTATGAACAGATTATTGGTGAGTGAATGAATTCCTCTGACACTTCCTCACAGTTATCTTTGTGTGCTTTGGAAGAAAAAGTCGACTGTGGTTCATAATCTTATTTATTTTTCATTGTGTTGTTGTTTGTCTCTTCTTTGCTGCAGGATGTCGTTGTTTTAGTAAACACGGAGTGAAGCAGGAGTGAGTTTGAATAGAAGAGAAGAGGCAGTTTCTGTTATCAGCTCATCCACTGGCACCACACTTATCTCATTATTTCCTTAAGTTTCATCACTTTTATCTTTGTCGGTTGCAGAGAGTGAGATGTTTTTGTTGGTTTGGTTGTTGACGTGTGCGTGTGTGCTTCTCCACACCACAGCAGACACACAGTATCAATCACAAAAACAACGGCTAAAATCTCAAAAACAAAGCAAATACTTTTGCTTTTCTTGAACGTCTTGAACGTCTTTGAACGTCTCCCTCTCTAGGGGGCGCCACAGAGGATGATTCACATGTTTGATTTGGCAGAGATTTTTACGCTGAATGTCACATTTTGTCTGGAGTCAATTTGAATTGTCCAATTAACAACAAGCAAAGGGGGTTAGGTGCCAGGGACTCAAACTGACAACCCTTAAGTCCCTGTTCCGCTTGGCTATGGGCTGCCCCCAGAAACAAGGTAAATAGTTTAATAATAATTAGATTTGAACTTCAGAGCCACCGTAGATTTGACCTGGGTTAGATTTTAGTTTTTTAGTTTTTCAGACTTTTGTCTCTTATTGACAAACAGTATTTAAATTCTTTCTATATTCAATCTTAAGCTTTAACTCTCTTAGTTTTCCTACCATGTTTGTTAAATATCACTTCACTTCCTGTCACTGATTCATTTTTCAGGGTGAACTCGTGAACTTTTATGTGATTTATGAAAACCTTGTAACTCAGTAGAATAAACAGATTGTTTCTCTGCTCTGTGATGAAATAAAAGAGTCATTTCAGCTCAGGGTCACAGATTCTGTCGTCTTTAAAGAAACAGAGAGTGAAGGTATGAAATGATTAGTGCTGTCAAGCGATTCAAATATTTACTCACGATTAATCACATTAACGTCGTAGTTGACTCGTGATTAATGTCACATTTGTATCTATTGTAAATGTCCCTTGATTTCTTTGTGTCCCATTATTTCTTGTCATTTGAATGCTCTTATCAACATAGAAAAGTGGATCTGCTTGCTTTGTGCAGATGTTTTTTTATTGAGACAATATCTCCGTCACCTGCATATTGTGACTTATTCCTCTTATTGTGAGAGCCGTACAATAATCAGCCTGCAGTGATACAGTTTTACTTTCAAAACATTCAATAATTTAAAGTTAATTTCGTCGTCATTTCTCGTGTGGATTTGTGTGACTCTGAACATTCACTCGACTCTCGTAAGATTTCACTCAAAGCTTAAACATTTATATTTGAAAATGCAGTAGTAGTAATAAACCTGTTATATTCTCATTTATCTAATGTCACGATGTGTATTTTAGGCAGACACCAACGTGCAGGGTTTCAATTTTATTCATGGGTTTTGGCAGCTCTTCTTTCTCTCTTCTCTTTCTACATATATACTGTATATATATATATATATATACATACATACACATATATACTGTATAGATATATATTTACATACGTACACACATATATACTGTATATATATATATATATATACACATATATACTGTATATATATATATATAGACATACGTACACACATATATACTGTATATGTGTATATATATATATATACATACATATAGACATACGTACACATATATATATATATACACATATGGTGTACGTCTACACTCACAGAAATATGATATTTGGTATTTTCATGTATGCATTTCAGCTGCAAATATCATTTGTAAACCAACCTTATACATTTAATCTCAGTGATGATGTTTTTTCTTCACCTTTTTTAAAACATGTTCAAACTGATTCAATTTGATAATTTTCGCCAATTTGATTCAATAAATTTTCAAAGAAAATGTGATGATTTGAACAAATCAAATAGATTTTGTGACTTCTTCATAATCACCGTTTCTGAGTGTGTGATACGCGCGCGTTGTGTTTTTGTGGTTTTTATCACGTTTGCTGGATTAACGTCAAGGTCACAGCTTGTCCTTGAGGATCCATTTCCTATATGAAGGCAGGATATGGACGGAAGTGCGGCCGCTCCGCGCTGCTGTTTGAGTCACGTTATGTAACGAGCTTCTTCTTCTGCTCCCCACGGATCTAATGTCATTATGGAGATGAATTACCTGGACCCCACACACACACACACACACACTCCTCCTCCCCGCCCTCATCCGTTCATCTCTGAACAGACTGTTATAAATGGATGATGGGAGGTTTCTCCTGTGAGACCAGCTCTCCTGACGACCTTGTGCCATTTAGTAGGAACTGGACTAATGTGCATCAGTGAAGGTTTAATCACTCCCACAACTCATGTGAAGGATCTACACTCACTGACTCCTGCACACGTTGTTTTCATGGAATAAAAATAACGCAGATCTTCAGCAGACATTTACTGCCATCGTGATACGATGTGTCACGCTGCCGTGTTTCACTGGAAACTGCTCACAGGAAGTGAGGTCATTAAAGGGTAGAGCGAGACTTGTTTACCTGCCGCATGGTTTCCTCAGGCTGGGCTGGTAATGTGTGAGCAGACCTGGTTCCAGCCTCCACCGAACTCCAGTCCTGAACACAACAACACACTGGATAAAAATCAGGCTTTAAATCCACAGCTCGACAGAACTCTGATCTAATGTTGTCCTGAACTGTTCAACACTAACTATGACATTAATGTGATTAATCGCGATTAAATATTTTAATATTTTCGTTTGACAGCACTGATTTATATAGAACAGTAATAAATATGAAAGCCTGAGGCTCGTGGATTCGAACCCTTTTTAATAACGGAGAGAGTATTTTTGAACTCCTCTTGATCTTTCTTAAACTTTACAACTTTAAAATGTCTTTTCAACAGACTTTTTAACCTCAGAACAGTGAACAGAACAATGACTGTTCACAGATTTCAGAGCCACTTTCATGATCTGTCCTCGCTGATGGAATGTATACGTTTTTGGTATTTATGCATCAGATTAAAAGTCATTTGGAAAAAGGTTTGAATATCACTGGTGATACGTTTGATTCATACGAGAATCAAAGAGTTTAAGTGCAAACATTGAGATGTGAGTTCATTACTAAATTAAGATCTGACGGTAAATAAACAGCCTGTTAAAATGACACAGATGTTTCAGAAAGTGCGTGTGCTTGTTGCCAAAGTGACTGAATATGGCTCATGTGATGGTGGAATTACAGTTGAACAAATATATGGCAATAATCTGTCATTTTTGTGAAAAGCTGAACAGATTACAAACATTCTCGATCATTTAATGGATGATTTTGACTTGAAAAGTCAAAGAATCAAAACCTCAACAATGTCCACTGCACTTTGTTTCACATTACAACTCCATTTTCTTCGGTTTAGCACTGAAGAAGCAGGTGGAGGCTCGTTATCATTATTATTATATTATATATAATAATTATATATAATATAATATAAAATATATGCATTCGGTCAGAGAGAGAGCGAGTCCACAGCTTTGTGCTGAGCAGAGGAAATGAAGACTTATTTACACGGGTGAAGACAAAGAACTGGAATTAGATGTAAATACATGAAACATTTATAAATGCATTTTTAGAAGTCAGTTCATTTTACACTCTATATTATGTTGATTCTATCATTTAGAATAAATAATCCAGTCAAGTGATTTTCAAAGTGAGTGGAAAACCATTAATAATCAAGAGGCTCTTTAAACCTCAAATAAACATTTCTCCATTTTATGATGAGTGGGCTCGTCCACCTCCATCGTCCTGGGTGCAATTCTGAAGCTTCTCTGTTTCACTGCAACTGATCACCACTAAAAAATAATAATAACAACAATCCAGTTGAAGAATTATTGAGTTTTTTTATTCAGTGAAAGTGTTTCAGAGTTCAAACTATGCTGTCAAAGTCTATCCTTGTCAATAATATATTATCATGTTAAAACGTGCGGTTATAATTACATTTTTATGCATAAATAATCATTTAAAAACGTAGTTGTTACGAGATGAAAAGACGTAATTAACGTTGATTTTTCTTACGTTGATTGACAGCTCTATTCCTTACTCATCTGTTTCCATGACATTGAAAATCATTATTTCTTGGTTTATTTCTTTGGTTTACATTCATTATCATAACATAGATTTGGTTCATTTGCCATTTAAAACACATTCTAATGACTGAAGTTCAACAAAAGCTCACGGGTGCATCATCAGTTGAAATCACTGATTATTTAATAATTCAATTATAATTATGACTGATGATTAAAGACACTTTTGTTTATTTCAGATGTGCTTAAAAAAAGATTGTGTTCGTTTTTTATGTTAAAACTAATGTTTGTTAGTTTGTCAAACTATTTTCTAATTCAACCTCATGAAGTTAAAATATAACACTAAACAAGAGAGAGGACACGTGAGTCGGGTCCTGTTGTAGTTAATGCAAATAAAAGTTTGTGAGGTGACAGCAGTGAAAGAAATGAAAGTATCACTGTGTCCCTGTGACGTCATGTTCACAAGAATAGAATGGACAGACGACTTTACCCAAAAGTCTTATGTATAGAATCACTCTTTACCTCTTTGGTTGCCTGCTGGCCTGCAATGAATCCCACCAAAGCAGCATTTCCTCTGGGAGCGTTGGCGTCAAAGGTGACGCAGAACGGACGTTCAGTGGAAGAACCGGCCACGATTTCCCCAGAGAAACCTTTCTCCTTCCAAAAAGCCTGGAGGGAAACAGAGACTTTACAACATGACACGAGACAAAAACAAAAACTACCAAACCTTTCATCAGATATCAAAGAAATCATGTTTCATTTGTAGGAAAACTGAAAGTTTTAAAAACATAAAAATTAAAAAGCTTTATATCATTTAACCCACTGGGGAAACATACACTAAACTTTTATGTAAACTTTAAAAAATACTAATTTACAGAGAACTTGAGAGAATATCTTCACTTTCAGGCATCTGTGTTTTTGATCAACACTGTCTTCAAGTTCAGAAAAAGAGGAAATGTGGAAGTACATGAAAACTGTATTCTCGTGAATGGCCATCAAGAGGCGACTCCACTAGTTTAAATGTAAGTCTATAAGAAAATTAGCTTCTACTTTTAACTTGATTTCTAACACACAGTTAAGAGTTTCAGTAAATACTTTAAACATGAAAACTGAAGCAGAAATTGTGTTTGTTTTTTGAAATGAAAATGGTGTAGTGTGGATGGTAGACATTTAAAATGTGAAAACAGCGTTTGTGTGGATGACGGATTTTTTAAATATGAAAACAGCGTTCGTGTGGATGACAGACATTTAAAATGTGAAAACAGCGTTCGTGTGGATGACAGATATTTAAAATATGAAAACAGCGTTTGTGTGGATGACAGACATTTAAAATATGAAAACAGCGTTCGTGTGGATGATACATTTAAAATATGAAAACAGCGTTCGTGTGGATGACAGACATTTAAAATATGAAAACAGCGTTCGTGTGGATGACAGACATTTAAAATATGAAAACAGCGTTCGTGTGGATGACAGACATTTAAAATATGAAAACAGCGTTCGTGTGGATGACAGAGATTTAAAATATGAAAACAGCGTTCGTGTGGATGACAGAGATTTAAAATATGAAAACAGCGTTCGTGTGGATGACAGAGATTTAAAATATGAAAACAGTGTTCGTGTGGATGACAGACATTTAAAATATGAAAACAGCGTTCGTGTGGATGCAGCCTCAGCTTCACCTGTGGCCATCATTTTTCCGGCTGCTGCCTCATGTTGAGGAAACAAATATGATAACCCTGAGCTGCTGCTGCTGCAGTCAGCTGTAACCTAACCTGTCGTCACCACAACATTTCTCTGGATAATGAAGGAGTTAGTGTTCACCACCAGGCTGCTCCCAGCTTCATTATGTCTCATAGCTGCACTCAGCGTGACATTGTCGCGACTGCTGTGGCAAATTAACCAACATGCAGGAACATTGTCACCGGTAAGTGAAGACACAGACGTGATGCTGAGCCTCAGGCAGCCTCCAAGGACAAACTGCTGCTTTCAGGATTTTCCCCACAGTGGAGCAGATCATTCAAAGCAGCAACGCAGAAAAAGTGCTGAAAATTCAAAATCCTGGGCTTTTTACAGGTGATAAGAGTCAGAGCTCAGCTGTCTGCCTTTTTCATATCAGCCAATAAGACAAAGTCTGTTACCGTCTGCTTTCAAAGTGTCTCAGTGATTTTGCTCCACTCATGGTTTAAGTCTGGTTTTTAATTACTCTCGTCTCCTCAGTGTCTCCAGCAGGAGGTAAGAATGGCAGCATCTGCTGCTAGACTCACGCTGACAGACAATTAAAACACTCTCTACTTCTTCATGACTTTGGTCTGAAAAGCTCAGAGTGAGATTGTCAGAATACAAATTCATTAGTCAGAATAAGAGTGGACATTTTTATTTAAGCACTCTCTTTTTTAATGTAAACACATGTGTCACTCTGTCACACTATCTGCAAACAATCATACATTTGATCTAAAAATGTATTTGGTCACCTTTACAACTAACTAACATGACAAATTACAATTTAAGAACCTTTTTATTCTCTGTTCAACTGTTTTGGGGAAGATAAGAGAAGGATTTCTGTGGGGTAATCTGCATTGTTACAAAAAAGTAAATGTTAATTTTAGTGCTGTCTTTACACACTGTCCCCGACTGTCCTGTAATTACAGTATTTGGACACTTGTCTCGCTTAATAATCTGCCAACAACAACAACATGAACACCAACACGTCTTTAGTGACGTGAAGGTTTTAAATGTTTGAAGAGAAAACATGAAAAATAAAATAATGCAAATGGAAAAACAGTTTAGAAGACACACACACACACACACACACACACAGAGAGAAACGAGTGTTTGTGCACTAACTGTTAACTCAGCGTCTGCTGGGTCATAATGAATTCATTATGTGACCACAGACATGTTTGAAAAAGTCAAAACAAGATTCCACCACGAATCTTTCAGCCTTCACACCAGAAATAAAACTGTTCTGAGAGTAGTAAATGTTAATCTGTAATCTGATAATCTGTCTATGAAGGATTATCTGATTAAAACAGAGTGAAATTATTTGATGTAAAACTCACCTGAGATTATTAAAAGTCAGTTTCTGCAGATAACACACATGATGATGATGATGGTGATGATGATGATGATGATGATGATGATGGTGATGGTGATGGTGATGATGATGATGATGATGGTGATGATGATGGTGATGATGGTGATGATGGTGATGATGGTGGTGGTGGTGATGATGATGATGGTGATGGTGATGGTGGTGATGATGATGATGATGATGATGGTGATGATGATGATGATGATGATGCTGTCAGCGAGCAAAATTAAATAAATAAAGCATTGGATGCTAAATGAAATGATTGAGACTGTTGCAGTAACATGTAAAACATTGAGACGATACGTGGCTCCAAAGCTGGTTGGACATGGTCACACATGACATGATGAAACCTCTCCTCATTATGTGTCGGGCAGATGTTCAACAGGAGTCAACTCCGGTATCTGAGGTGGTTCTCGCTGACAGTTGTGATCTCAACAACTCCTCATCACACTTAAATCAAGATGACAGTAGTAAACAGGTTCAGTGCGGTGGCAGTTTATACGATTTAATAACCTCACATTAAGCTCATAAATCAGCCGCTGTTTGCTGGAACGTTCGACGACAGACAGAGATTCAGTCACTCTTCTGCTTTCTTTCTGGTCTCCACTGAGGGTGCTCAACCTCTAAAAAAATGAGTTTACATTTTATTTTATTTTTTGGGAATAGTTTCAGAAAACAATCACGAGACGACTTTTCCAAAATTAAACACATAAATGTGAGCACTTTTTTTGAAGATCTAACCTTCACTTTAATAGGATTACGTCTCACTGAGATTAAAATCTCTTTTATAACTGAGAGTTATGCTGAATACTAAATATATCAATGATGCTGTGTAAACATCAGAGGTTTATTCTCTGTCACATCTCTTCTTGGTTGTTGCCTCAAATCTGTGAATATGCCAATAAAACCAGGGCACGTTTAAAGTTGTTTATCCAGAATTCACAAAGTCAGCGTGAAGAATCTTTGTGAATCATTTCATTTTTCAAAATGGGTTTCAACTTACATACAAAGCTTTAGCAGAGAGGGAAAAGAAGGCCAATCCTTTTTATATTTTTCATTGGTGACATTGTCCCTGACACTGTCATACACACAGATAAATGTTTGTCTTTGTGTAAATGTGCCGCTTAGAGACATAATGGCCGCAGGTTCAGCTCAGTGAGTGTGGATTAGAAATACAAAAAAAAACAATTTCTCCAAAATTAAAGCTTCCTTTGGTCCAGACTGAAAAAGTCAAACTGTCGTCATAGCGACACAGAGGACGAGGCACCATGAGCTGAAGTCCTCGCAGACTCCTCCGCTGATTAGCTTTAGCTTAGTTAGGGCGTCACACACAAAAATCTGATGGATATTAAAAAGAAACTTCTTACTCCACAGCTTTCATTTGAATGAAAATGTGAAAGAATAACTGAACCTGAACCATGTCAGTGGAGCGGAACAGTTGACGTTAAAGAGCAGAGAAAAGTTTGCCTGACATCACTTTGTGAAGTTCTCTCCCGTCGACTGACAGCTCCCCACACTGTTTGCATCACTCTGTCATCTTTTGAAAACAGCTGCGAGTTCAAGAGGAGCGAACTTCACAGCTGCTGAATGCCTGACTTCTCTCCGAGCAGAGACTTCTCTCCTTCAGTCTTTTTAACATCTTTCCAGCTCACTCTCTCTTTTACAGTAATGTGACAATAAAATCTTCCCACACTCAGTGTTTCTTTTTCTCCGGTAAAAGCACTACCAGAGAACGCCGACGTCACTTTTCCATTCCCTCTGCCGCTGACCTGAGCGGGCGTCCCATTTCCATCACTTTCCCTCTCTGAACTTCTTCACAGAACACACAGGCACTTTCAGCATCTCCGACATGAAAAGACACTCAAATCACGACAAAACATCAAACGGGTGATGACTGAGAAATGCAGCCTGAAACTTAGAAAACACACAAAAAATAGTATGAAAATAAACCTGACTGTAACTGAAGTGAACGTCATGGCTGAGTCTCTGAAATGTGCATGATCTCTTTCATCCTGGAACACAGAGCAGAACGTATGAAATTACAGCTCAATCACATCACATGCTCAACTTCCTGTGAGGACGGTGACGGAGGAGAAAACCTTCATGTACACCTGAGCTTCTGATTTGATTAAAAGGCGTGAGGAGTTTTCCTGAAATGACATTAAAATAAACAAGAGTCAGTGACATTAATTAATTCATCCCAACATTAAAGATGAAGTCATACATTATTACTTTTATTCAAGCACAGACTCAACCTCCGGACACTTACTGACATTGAAAGCTGAGCAGCAACAAAGATTGAAATGGAACAAACTATAAATGCACTTGTTTCATCTCCACAACAGTTCTTTAACTACCAGGCAAACTTAAGAGGCATGTTGTTATAAATAATGTAAGCATAATTGCAATAGAATGGTCACTTATATAATAAAGTCACAATAAAATTGGCAAAAACATCGATAAAATATGAAAAAACAATCTTTGTCTAAGGGAAGGTGAAATGAAAACTGTGGGTTTTGAAATGACCTTTAAAAATGTGAGTGCTTGTGGTTTTTCCTCAAACTCTCTTTGTGTTGAATATCATTTCAAATGTTATTATAATATTGTTTAAATGTCACAATCAGAGGAGAAGTTTGAGCTCGTTCTGCTTTCCTAATCACACGTTTTCCACTTTCAGCATCATCATCAGCAGCAGCATCATTATCAGTAGCAGCAGCAGCAGCATCATCATCATCAGCATCATCATTATCAGCAGCAGCAGCATCAGTAGCAGCAGCATCAGCATCATCATCATCATCAGCATCATTATCAGTAGCAGCAGCAGCAGCATCATCATCATCAGCATCATCATTATCAGCATCAGTAGCAGCAGCAGCAGCATCATCATCAGCAGCAGCAGCAGCATCATCATCAGCAGCATCAGTAGCAGCAGCAGCAGCATCAGCAGCATCATCATCAGCAGCATCAGCAGCAGCATCATCAGCATCATCAGTAGCAGCATCATCAGCAGCAGCATCATCATTATCAGCAGCAGCATCATCATCATCAGCAGCAGCATCATCATTATCAGCAGCAGCAGCATCATCATCAGCAGCAGCAGCAGCAGCATCATCATCATCAGTAGCAGCAGCATCATCATCATCAGCAGCAGCAGCATCATCATCAGCAGCAGCAGCATCATCATCAGTAGCAGCATCATCATCATCAGCAGCAGCATCATCATCATCATCATCAGTAGCAGCAGCATCATCATCATCAGCGGCAGCATCATCATCATCAGTAGCAGCAGCATCATCATCATCATCAGCAGCAGCATCATCATCATCATCATCAGTAGCAGCAGCAGCATCATCATCATCAGCAGCAGCAGCAGCATCATCATCATCATCAGCAGCAGCAGCATCATCAGCAGCAGCATCATCATCATCTGCAGCAGTGATGTTATGAAACACACACACAGATAACTAAAGTAATTTACACAGAGTTTTAAACGTTATTTTCTCAGTCACTTATTCATATTTAATCCTTAAATGATCTTAATTCGTATTAAATCCTTAAATGATCTTAATTCGTATTTAATCCTTAAATGAGCTTCATTAGCTTCATTTAGTGTTGGCCTGAAATCCTGGCTCACTCAGTGTAAATACTGAAGCACTCACTGTTTTTACTCCAGGATAAATGGATTCAAGTGTGAGTGGCAGATGTGATCATTCCCTGGCTGAGCCTGCTGTCATTACACCACCTCCTCCTCCTCCTCCTCCTCCTCCTCTGGGAGAAGATCATCAGATAAAGTGTTGCTTTGCTGTCACTCAGCTCCAATTGTAATAAGATGAAATCTGCCTTTATTCAGGTACGACAGCTTTTTCAATTGACATCAAAAAACTTCTCCCACTCGACGATAAAATGCCCACAAAGCCTCAGTTTATGATCTGTCAGGGATTTCCTCTTTAAAGCTCGTGTAGGCGAGATCACATGAACAGACGCTGACGCTCGAGTCTCGTTCACACGTTTAAATCTATAAGAACTTTGAACTTTGACCTTGTTTATGATGATGTTCTGTACAACACTTTGATCCACCTGACTTTATCTTTTATTCCAAAAGTAAACTGTACTGAACAAGCAAATGCTGCCATGTGCTAACATGTGTTTTTGAGGAAAGTTAATAATCAACTGACAAACAATGTATTATCTCTAGTGCGGTCAAACGATTATATTTAATCGTGATTAATCACATTAATGTCACAGTTAACTTGTGATTAATCACATTAATGTCACAGTTAACTCGCGATTAATCACATTAATGTCATAGTTAACTCACGATTAATCGCATTAATGTCATAGTTAACTCACGATCGATCGCTTTAATGTCATAGTTAACTCACGATTAATCGCATTAATGTCATAGTTAACTCACGATCGATCGCTTTAATGTCATATTTAACTCACGATTAATCGCATTAATGTCATAGTTAACTCACGATTAATCACATTGTCATAGTTAACTCACGATTAATCGCATTAATGTCATAGTTAACTCACGATTAATCACGTTGTCATAGTTAACTCACGATTAATCGCATTAATGTCATAGTTAACTCACGATTAATCGCATTAATGTCATAGTTAACTCACGATTAATCACATTGTCATAGTTAACTCACGATTAATCGCATTAATGTCAGTTAACTCACAATTGATCGCATTAATGTCATAGTTAACTCATGATTAATCACATTAATGTCATAGTTAACTCACGATTAATCACATTGTCATAGTTAACTCACGATTAATCGCATTAATGTCATGGTTAACTCACAATTGATCGCATTAATGTCATAGTTAACTCATGATTAATCACATTAATGTCACAGTTAACTCGCGATTAATCACATTAATGTCATAGTTAACTCACGATTAATCGCATTAATGTCATAGTTAACTCACGATTAATCGCATTAATGTCATAGTTAACTCACGATTAATCACGTTGTCATAGTTAACTCACGATTAATCGCATTAATGTCATAGTTAACTCACGATTAATCGCATTAATGTCATAGTTAACTCGTGATAGACATTCAGGTGACAGCAATCCATGGATGGTTTCGACATACAAGGGGATATTTTGCATTGCTTGCGATGTCGATGAGGTCCTGTGGCCAGACCCCAACAGACGGCAGGATCCATGAGCCCACGTATGCACAATTGCCATGATTTTCTGTTTACAGTATAGTGTTTTTTCTATATTTATTTTTTTTTGCTTTATCTGAGTTCATGTTACTGCAATGTACAATATTGAGTAGGCCTATTTGCTTTTTCGGTTGTTTGAAAATGTGCCTCCTGAATAAACAGTGAAAATCCAAGACTGCAGTGTTTTATATAAAGTAGACTAGTGTGTTCCCCCTGATCTGAAAGTGTATGCATATGATGAAAGTATGTGTCATTTTGTCATCAGTTACATTTTGACAAAGGAATGTTAGGTTTTGATAGTAGAGTTTCAATTTGACACAGATGTGAATGGTATATTTCCCAGTGTTGTGTCATGTTTACTTGTGTGTAGAGTTTTGGCACAATGAGCGAAGTTTTGCAAAATGTGTTCAAGCAACGGGCAAAAACTGTAAACTGTATGAATGATACTCATCATACTTCATCGTTATGATGTTAGTGATACAGAGTCAGAGAGAAGTCTGCAAACTTTCAACTACTTTTTCAAAAGTCAACACATGGACGAAAGTGTCATTTCCAAGCTGCTCTTTTCTTTGTGTATATGAAACAATCTCATATGCAGCGACACCAAATACTTCATAAATCACTGAGATGAGTGAGAGACGTGGCAACAAAAAATCTGACAGAGTTCCTATTAAAGATGGATGAACGAGTGAGGAGATAAATCCACGAGCACAAACATGATCTATGAGGCAGCACACGGCTCCCAACACTGATTTGCATACGTGTGTGTGTGTGTGCGTGCGTGCGTGCGTGTGTGTGTGTGCGTGTGTGTGTGTGTGTGTGTGTCTCTCTTATCTTCTCTTGTTCATGTCTCACCTTCAGGGTCTCAAACTGAAAAAATCTAACTTTTGGGGGGAAAGAAAGTTAACATAAGATTAACATGATATCACCACATTATACTATTGTGTGTTTCAAAATAAAAGTGTTTGTAACAAAAAACAACAACAACACATTGATGATGCCAGACTGATCCAGACTGATCCAGACTGCATAATTCAGCAGCGCTCTCAAACCTGTCTCATTAAAGACTCTGGCCGTGGTCCACGGCTCTGAGGACCAGCCTCTGAGTGACAGATCTGTTGCCAGCTTAGTACAAACAGGTACAGACACAGAGGAAGCTGCAGCTCCAGGTCCAGCTCCAGGTCCAGCTCCAGGTCCAGCTCCAGGTCCAGCTCCAGGTCCAGGTCCAGCCAAGAGAGAGAAAAAACCTGGCAGTGAATCCTGAATCAAATCAACCAGCACTTACTAAAGCCTCAGTATGTGACCTGAACGTGACACGCACCACTATGAATCTGGTCATGAACCTGGTCATGAACCTGGTCATGAACGTGGTCATGAACCTGGTCATGAACCTGGTCATGAACCTGGGCATGAACGTGGTCATGAACCTGGTCATGAACCTGGTCATGAACCTGGTCATGAACCTGGGCATGAACCTGGTCATGAACCTGGTCATGAACGCGGTCATGAACGCGGTCATGAACCTGGTCATGAACCTGGGCATGAACGTGGTCATGAACCTGGTCATGAACCTGGTCATGAACCTGGTCATGAACGTGGTCATGAACGCGGTCATGAACCTGGTCATGAACCTGGGCATGAACCTGGGCATGAACGTGGTCATGAACCTGGTCATGAACCTGGTCATGAACCTGGTCATGAACCTGGTCATGAACCTGGGCATGAACGTGGTCATGAACCTGGTCATGAACGTGGTCATGAACCTGGTCATGAACCTGGGCATGAACCTGGTCATGAACCTGGTCATGAACGCGGTCATGAACGTGGTCATGAACCTGGTCATGAACCTGGGCATGAACGTGGTCATGAACCTGGTCATGAACCTGGTCATGAACCTGGTCATGAACCTGGTCATGAACGTGGTCATGAACGCGGTCATGAACCTGGTCATGAACCTGGGCATGAACCTGGGCATGAACGTGGTCATGAACCTGGTCATGAACCTGGTCATGAACCTGGTCATGAACCTGGTCATGAACCTGGTCATGAACCTGCCAACATGGTGGAGTACACAAACTGCTCATAATAACCTTTAAAAGCACTTGTGTGTGTGTTGTGTTTTTCATGTTGGATTTGTTGTTAAAGAGCTTGTACAACACAACAGTAACACATTACAATGTTGTGTATCCTCCTGTGAACTCATCCAGTGACATTATAACAGGAAACACTGTTGAGCAGAAAACTGATGATTTAAACTCAGTTTAAACTTTCTGCTTGTTGTCGTCGGTCTGCGTGTTTTTCCCTCGTCACTCATGACGTGTTTGACACTTTCATCCTCCCACTGTCTACACTTTAAATTCTGGCCTCAGTTCTTGCTCTGGTTCAGAATTTACTTCAGTGTTATTACTATTATTACTATTATTATTACTAGTTGTTTTTCATGCCACGCCCCCGAGTCATGGAGGATTGATTGAATCACACATCACAGTTTGCCAGGTTTGATCATTTCCTTCTGTCTCACTGAGAGTCCTGGTTAAACACACACACACACACACACACACACACACACACACAGACAAAAACATCAACCTATGTAAATAATGATTTAGTTGCATATATATATATATATATATATATATACATATATATTTATATGATGTACTCTTTATGATTGACACATGATTCATATAGTATGTCATTAAAAAACCTCAGAACTCTATAAAGTTCCTCAGGTGAAACTGCTGTCAAGGTCAAGGCTGGACATTCAATTCAATTCAATTAGGTCTGTGTGGAATTAATTAAGACGTTTCCTCAAGGTCTCACACAGGATTATTTATTTATTTATTTATTTATTCATCTATAAAATAAATGTTTATTTTCACACATTTCACCAAAATAACGATGTGTTCTGTGTGTGTGTGAGTGCGTGTGTGTGTGTGTGTGTGTGTGCGTGTGCGTGCGTGCGTGTGTGTGAGTGCGTGTGTGTGTGTGTGTGTGTGTGTGTGTGTGTGCGTGCGTGTGTGTGAGTGCGTGTGTGTGTGTGTGTGTGCGTGTGTGTGTGTGTGTGTGTGTGCGCGTGCGTGTGTGTGTGTGAGAGAGAGAGCTGAAGGTGCTGAGATTTTGTGACCAGGATGAACAGGATTAGAAATTAGCATAAACCGCTCAGGCCGAACTGTTTGGAAATAGAAGACCACAGAGAAGTTAAAATGAACACATTATAAACTAAACACCTGCACCTGCAGTACCACCACAGTCCACCTGTAGTACCACCACCACCACCAGACCTGGGAGAGACCAGACCTGGGAGAGACCAGACCAGAGAGAGACCAGACCTGGGAGAGACCAGACCTGAGAGAGACCAGACCAGAGAGAGACCAGACCTGGGAGAGACCAGATGTCTGAGACTCGGGTGCTTGGTATAAAACAGGAACTGACTCAATGAACGATAATCTATGAAAACATGAGAACAGCTGTCAGCTGAACCAGCATCACGTCTCATTTGAAGAGCGAGTCCGTTCCTCAGTTACTTATGTTGTTTCTGACCATGAATCATACTTTTATTCAGAGACTCAAGAATCCTTTTGTCATAAAATGTTTATGAAGTAAACTAATTTCTTTTGTGTTTCCGCTAATTTGACAGATGAAAAGAAAAGATTAGCTCAAGGTCTCAGGTCTGAGATCAAGTCTGTGAGAATGTTGTTGACTGACTGTATATAATTAAAACTTTAAATAAATCATTGAGATCTAATAAGTTTGGACTTAATCACCTGACATTTCACTCAAGAGCTTTTAACAAGATTTCAGTGTTCAGTGCTTTTTGTTATGTTGTCATTATTCTCATTAAACCTTGCTAAGCAACATCTAAATGTCAAAAACAGGAGGAAATTATGTTACAAAAGATGTCTCATACATGAATTCAGCCTCAGAGTTGCTTTGTTATTAACATTTTCATTTGCGTCAGTGGGATTAAAGGGTGGGAGTTAAAGGGTTCCTCTGTTATCCTGATATATCACTGATGAGGGCAAATCCATTCCACTTCACATTTGCTGCTGCTTTTACTGCAGCTGTGCTTCTGTCCTGCCCACAGCACTGTGGTCATTACATCCACCGCACAAAACAGACGGAAAACAATCACAAGAACACCTGCAGATGAAAAACATCTCAATAGTCTTTCACTGGCCTTCACTGCACAGCAGCAGAGACAGGGTTTTCAACAGCAACCAGTCAAACAGAAGCAAATACTAAATAACTAGTGCTGTCTAACCATTCAAATATTTAATCACGATTAATCGCATTCATGTCATAGTTGACTCGCGTTTAATCCCATTAATGTCATAGTTAACTCGCGTTTAATCCCATTAATGTCATAGTTAACTCGCGATTAATCCCATTAATGTCATAGTTAACTCGCGATTAATCCCATTAATGTCATAGTTAACTCGCGATTAATCCCATTCATGTCATAGTTAACTCGCGATTAATCCCATTAATGTCATAGTTAACTCGCGATTAATCCCATTCATGTCATAGTTAACTCGCGATTAATCCCATTAATGTCATAGTTAACTCACGATTAATCCCATTCATGTCATAGTTAACTCGCGTTTAATCGCATTAATGTCATAGTTAACTCGCGATTAATCGCATTAATGTCATAGTTGACTCGCGTTTAATCGCATTAATGTCATGGTTAACTCGCGTTTAATCGCATTAACGTCATAGTTAACTCGCGATTAATCGCATTAATGTCATGGTTAACTCGCGTTTAATCGCATTAACGTCATAGTTAACTCGCGATTAATCGCATTAATGTCATAGTTGACTCGCGTTTAATCGCATTCATGTTATGTTAACTCGCGATTAAGCGCATTAATGTCATGGTTAACTCGCGTTTAATCGCATTAACGTCATAGTTAACTCGCGATTAATCGTATTAATGTCATAGTTAACTCGCGATTGATCGCATTAATGTCATAGTTAACTCGCGATTGATCGCATTAATGTCATAGTTAACTCGCAATTAATCTCATTAATGTCATAGTTAACTCGGATTAATCGCATTAACGTCATAGTTAACTCGTGATTAATCGCATTCATGTCATAGTTAACTTGCGATTGATCGCATTAATGTCATATTTAACTCACGTTTAATCCCATTAATGTCATAGTTAACTCGCGATTAATCCTATTAATGTCATAGTTAACTCGCGATTGATCGCATTAATGAGACAATATCTTTGTCACCTGTATATTTTGACTTACTACTAAAGCAGGGGCCCTAAAATTGAGCCCTGTGGGACCCCGCATGACAGGGGAGCAGATGAGGATTCAGAACCAGTAAGCCTTACACACATAGTTCTATCTGCCAGATATGACCTGAACCATTGTAATGCAGTACCACTAATGCCCACTAAGTGCTGTAAACAAAACATTAAACATTGTGATCCATGGTGTTAAAAGCAGCGGTCAGGTCAAGCACAACGTCACCAGAATCAGTGACCAGTACGATGTCATTGAAAACCTTTAACAATGCTGATTCTGTGCTATGAAAGGTTTTAAAACCAGACTGAAACACCTCATCCTCATCATCCTCATCCTCATCATCATCATCATCATCAAGCTCGTCCACAAATCACTTTAGCTGACCAGAAACTATTTTCTCCAAGAGTTTGGAGAGAAAAGGTAGTTTGGAAATGGGCCTAAAATTTACCAAGACAGAGTTATCAAGACCCGGTTATTATTATTATTATTGATAATAATAATATTCTACAGTGTATCTTCCTACCCACTGTCCTCCAAAGTCCCAGTGGTGGACACCGGTGGCTGCAGGTGTTTCCGTGGACAGAGTCCGACCTCCGACCTCCGACCCCCGACCCTGTGTTTGATCTGCAGCACAAACACACTCAGCGTTCAGACTGAGGACAGAAAAACAATGATTCAGTATTTTTCTTCCAGGATCAGGATTCTCAGCTTGGCATCTGGCTTCCTGATTAAATTAGCGGCAGTGAGTCCAGAGAGTCCTGCAGTGAGTCCAGAGAGTCCTGCAGTGAGTCCAGAGAGTCCTGCAGTGAGTCCAGAGAGTCCTGCAGTCGTGGTTTTTCAGTGCTGTTAAAGTGTGAAGTGGAACCAGAAAAGCCTACTTGTTTATTCCCTTTTCTTCTCCGTATCAATCAGGTTATCTAACAGTGTGGACCCTTTCATGCTTTCATAACTGTGACCCACTTGGCAGAGAATCACTTGTTTGATTTTTCAACAGTTTGAAGTAAAGTTTTGAGTCTTTGTGATGAAACGTTTAAATGAACATTCACTACATTTGTAAAACTTGTCAGGACCAGTCGTTCTCATGGAGACCAAAACTGGACCGGTTAAGGTCTAAGGTTAAGGTTCAGGTTAGTCATTAACTGGTTATGGTTAATTTTATTGACAAGACCTGGTCTAGTCGTGAGTCATGAGAAGAATGAATGACACTCAGATCATATAGACAGTCATAGAGGAGTGGGTGTGAATGAGTGAATGGAAAGACTGTCATGTGATTATCGAGCTCAGTTTCAATACAAAGTATTTAACAGGAAACACTTTAAACGCATTATAATGAGATTCTCCAGTTTCACGTGATTAAGTTTCATTTTTATTTTTTACATCAATTAAAAAGTCTTTTTTGTCATCGATTGTGGACGAGTTGAAGCGGAGGATCTGCTGGTCACATGTTCTTAGTTTTTATTTCAAATATTAAAGCACATATTTGATTTAGTATTACAGTAAAACACTAATGTATGTACATATATACACACATATATGTGTCTGTATATACAGTAAATATACATATATACATACATATATGTGTGTGTGTATATATATATATACATATATATACACATTGTTGTAAGTGGATATTTTTATAGACGCAGATAAAGCTCAGTGATCCTGTGGTTGGTGTGAGTTGCTGTACATGTGACTCCCTGTTAAAACTTCCTCCTTCATAAATCCTGATAATATATACAAAGCCTTGGTGGATTGTGGTTTTGGGCTGAACAACCAGTTTCCTGTCACTTGAGACCCGGTGTCGTCTCTTTTTATTTGAAAGCGCGGCCGCCTGAGAAATAAGAGCTGCTGTGATTCTCTATCATTTTCTCTCACTGTAGGAGTTTTCTGACCGGATATTAAAGTCAGATTATACTGAACTTAGGTAAAGTTTAAACATGAATGACTGTAACTACTAAATGAATGAATTCATGTTCTTTTGTTTTAGCCACAATATTATATTTGGTAACACTTTAGATGAGGGAGCACATATTCACCATTACCATTCACTAAGAGTTTCCTTCAATAACCTCAGAATTATTGCTTATTAGTAGTAAATAAGGAAGTTGTTGTAGCACCTTATAAAGTTCATACTAATCAAATAATTCATACCTTATTTACTACTAATAAGCAATAATTCTGAGGTTATTGAGGTAAAACTCTTAGTGAATGGCTTACTGGTTGTATAATAAGGTCATGCAGAAAACTTAATAATGACTAATTCAGAGCCAATATGTCGCTAATTTGCATGCTAATAATGGTGAATATGTGTTTCCTAATCTAAAGTGTGACCTTTACATTGAGTCCGGTTTTTTGTTTGAGTTGTAAAGATTTGAGTGAAACAGAAACCTTCAGATGGAGGCGTGTCGTCCAACAGGTGCCTTTGTGATGATGATGATGATGATGATGATGAGAGGAGGAGCTTGTTGCAGTGGACACTTCACTGTCACTCTCACTCTTTAATTCCGTCTCCACACGTTTGGAAGCGGCGTCTACTTCAGGTAACGTGAACACAAATGATGACAATGATGTGGACTTTGTTGTTTTTTAAAAACAAACCCACATTGTTTTCGTTTGCATGACTTAAAGATGAACTCGGTGTGTTAACGATGCATTTCTGGATTTGACTCCTCACAGTAAATGTTGTCTTGTTTTAAAGCTGAAGTTTCACTTAAACACTTGAGTTGAGTTGTTTCAATAATTATAATATTTTAAATAAATGACAAAGCCGGAGAACTCGACATGGAAGAAGCTGAAAGACCTACAGTTACCAGAGTTTACTTAGCATCTCAGCATCTTCTGATCCACGATGATTTCAAGAAAATGTGTTCGAGAATTCACACAAATCAGCAGAATTCAAAGCTCAATTCTGTCATTTTTCAGCTTCTTAAATGTGAATATTTTCTATTGTATTTCAATAATTATAATATTTTAAATAAATGACAAAAACTGGCCATTTGTGTTTGTCACACTGAACATTGGCCACTGATCGTTTGTCATCTTTACAGTAATGAGTTCCATATAAAAACACAGACTCTTTCTCTTCATAAACGCACAGCTGTTACAAAATGGATGTTTTCTTGTGCACTGTACTGAAAGCATTAAAAAAAGTGTTACACACACTTGAGCCTCTGCAGATTCAATTTGATAGAAAATAAGATAAATTATATTAAAGCAAAAAGTCCCATCTTTCATTTGAGTGAGTTCACATCAATAAATGAAGGAGAGGACGCAGATAAAACCTTTTTAACACACGTTTACTCCGAGTCCAAACATCATCATCTCAGACTAACAGGAAAATCTATGTTTTTTAAGCCTTTGATCTTCACCAGGAGAAGAGCTTTGCTTTGTTGTTTTGTTGCCGTGGCAACAGTGTTCCGCATCTTGTACTGGATGATGATTTTTGATGCTTTTGACTGAAACTGTGCACAGGCTGTTGTTGTCGTCTGGTGTGACACCTCTGTTGGCAGCGACGGCCACAGCTTTTCTACATGTTACTCACAGCTTTCTGTTGATTCCTCATCACAAAGTCTCCTCCTCACCTCAGACAAATGAAACACTCACCTGTAGACACCGAACAATCTGTGACTGATAAAACTTTGTGTTTTTCTGAAGAATTCCGAAGCGCCGCAGGAATGCAGGTGACATCCACGGGTCCACAGACGCTCCAGAAAGCCGAGGGAGAGAGCAGCTACGAGCCGAGCCCTTCTGACACCGGAGAACTCGACATCGAATGGTCTGTGGTCAGTCCAGACACCACACAGAAGGACCAGATGCTAAGAAGCTGAAAGACACAACATAAATCATACAGTTACCACATAATAAATGTGTGAAGTCAAGAGTTCACTTAGCTCAGCATCTTCTGATCCACAATGATTTCAAGAAAATATGAAAATGTTCTACTTTGCGTCATTTTTCAGCTTCTTAAATGTGAATATTTTCACACAAATCCGCAGAAATAAAAGCTCAATATTCTCCTTTGCTATGATATAACATTGTATTCACATTGGTATTTTTATGAGTGTCTGTGCACTTATTAAAAATGAAGTTACTTTAATTTAATGCATGTGTCTGGGAAACCCTGACATCACTGATTAATATGAATGAATAAGGATTCAGAAAAAAAGACTAAATAGAAATATTGAATTATAGTTTTACAACACAAGCACCTTTAAAGCATGTTATTATTCAGGTTTTGAAGACGGTCTCAGGCGTTTAATTGCATGTTCTTGTGCCTCTGTTTCATAAAGCTCATCTTTATTGATTCGGACTAATGAACCAGACTCTAATCTCGCGATGCTAGGTTACCTTCAAACAGTCTAAACCTCAGCACTCAAGGCTTTTTCATTTCAAAAGGAATTAGTTGTTTATCCCATTTGACTTTTAAATTCAATTAAAATCATTATTGTTGGAGTCTTAAAGGAGTTTATCATTATTATTATTATCATTAGTGTTTTAGTCCTTAAGAAAGGGACATTTTATTGCAGTCAATGCTGTGATTGATCCAGAGCCGCTGTAGATAAAGAAGGAAAATGACTCCTATATATACACATATATATATAAGCCCTTGGTCAAGTGGAAAAGGAAACTTGGCTTGTAACCGGAGAGTTGCTGGTTCAAGTCCCCACCAGGCCAAAAAAAAGGGCTGGGGTACCCCTGAGCAAGGTACCCAACCCCCATTGCTCCCTGGGCATTACTCAGTGTGGCAGCCCACTGCTCCTAATTCTAGGATGGGTCAAATGCTGAGAAATAATTTCCCTAAGGGGATACATTTAAAAATATACAGTATATATATACACATCTGACTTTGCTGAAAAAACAAACAAAATGTAATAAAATCCTCTGTCAGTGATGTCTTTAAGACCATGTCCTCGTCTTTATCTCACTGTGAGACAGACTGTCTCACAGTGAGATAAAGACGTGAACATGGTCTTAAAGACATCACTGACTGAAAGTGACTGAGTCTTTTGTTAAGTGGCTGAAACCTGTTTTCCTCAGTCATGTTATCAGTGAGAGTGAGTGAGTGAGTGAGTGCCTTTGTCTCGGGCTGGTTCACAGTAACGGCAGCAGAGTCGTTGTTGTGCTTGCAAAGTTCGGGTTGATAATGAATGAATTCCTCATACAAGCACAATTCAAAACTGAACTATCCCTTTAAGTGGCAGATGTGACACGTTTTTCCTCTGAGCCTTGTGTGGCTGAGCGGGTAGAGCACAATGGATTTATCAGAGCTTGTTTGCTGAAAACAGCCAGCGGCGGCGGCTGCTGCTGCTGGAAACACTGAGTCTGTGCTACACAGTAAATGTGCCGTAAAAATTCAATTCAATGAGCTAAAAGAGGTTGAAAAGTTCAGAGCTGCTGCAGCAGCGTTGGTGGTAATTCTTGGCTGTTTGTTACTGTGAGCCTCTACGACATCATCCACTCGTTTCATTGAATATTAATACTACTTTCATTTATTAACACAAATTTAAAGCATTACATTTACACCCGGTGTTTTTCTCTTTCATTATTTCAGCTTCATTATTTCTTCACTGGTGGTAACAAATACATCTATGGAAACCACCTTCACAGGGAGACGCCTCGCTGTCGTCTGCTCACAGCGCCACCTACCAGTGTAAAGTGAAGAAATCTCCACGAGTTCAAGTTACATTTACAACAAACACCTACAACACCTGTGTTACTGTTTTCTCATGTGAAGTCTTCTCTGGATGTTATTATATTATAATTAGTATAATTAGTTAATTAGCCAGTTAAACGTGTTATTAACGTGTTAACACAAAACCCATTTTAACGGCGTCAATGTTTTTATCGTGAGATTAACGTTCTTTTTGGCCGAGTAAACTTTGTGGGTTGTTTCACATGCTGTTGCAACAACTAGTAACGTTAGAAAAACTACAACATCACACTGGATCTAACTAGACCGGAAACAGCCTCTCTGATTATTGTGCGGCTCTCACAATAAGAGGAATAAGTCACAATATGCAGGTGACAGAGATATTGTCTCAATAAAAAAACATCTGCACAAAGCAAGCAGATCCACTTTTCTATGTTGATAAGAGCATTAAAATGACAAGAAATCAAGGGACATTTACAATAGATACAAATGTGACATTAATCGCGAGTTAACTATGACGTTAATACGATTAATCGCGAGTTAACTATGACATTAATGCGATTAATCGTGAGTTAACTATGACATTAATGCCATTAATCGTGAGTTAACTATGACATTAATGTGATTAATTGTGAGTTAACTATGACATTAATGTGATTAATTGTGAGTTAACTATGACATTAATGTGATTAATCGTGAGTTAACTATGACATTAATGCCATTAATCGTGAGTTAACTATGACATTAATGTGATTAATTGTGAGTTAACTATGACATTAATGCGATTAATCGTGAGTTGACTGTGACATTAATGCGATTAATCATGATTAAATATTTGAATCGTTTGACAGCACTAGTTATAATAAATGATATCTTAGCTAATCACCTCCTAACGGTGGAGTTAATGTGGTTCATGGTGTTCCTCAGACTCACAATGAGAATTAAATAATCTGTTTGACAAAAGACTGAATGAGCAGCAGTTTTAGGTAAAAGACATAATTTCCACTTTAACTTAGTTTATTTCTCTGTCACAAAAAGTGCTTCTGACTTTAAAATGACAACAAAGATTAAAAAGCATCACTAAAAATAAGTCTAATAATAAAAATAATACAAGTTAGAATAAAATGTCTTGTTATTATGTTATTTCACGACTGATAGAGAAAATAAATTATGTATATATGTGTGTATGAAAATGATCTTCAGATTAATGCTAATGTCACTCTGCACAATTGAACTCCCAGAATAGAATGAAGCAGATTAACAGATTAAATAAGTGAAACCAGGTGAGTTCAGGTCATTTTTGTATGAAGGTAAAAGTTAAATGAATCTGTTTAAACTCAAGTTTAACAGTGAAAACAATTACAACTTATTCTTATAATTGTTTTGCTACTTTTCATAATCAGTCTGAGGAGAAACTAAATGTCACGCGTCGCTGTAAATACTTATTTCACATTTAACAACGCAGATTAAAATGAACTGAACTTTCATTCCTGGGGAACTTTTGTTCTTTTTTTTATTCTTATTCTTTATGCTGAAGATGAAACTTTGCATTTCTGTATTTTGATAACTATAAAAAAAGACACAAAAGAATCAAGATGTTAGAATTCAATGTAACCAAATCACTTCAGAATCACTATCAGAAACATTCTGAGGAGTAAATCTGATTATATAAAAAAAACATGCCACAAACATGTATAACCTCATTCTCATGACAAAGATGTAGATGTATCTTCATCATGTGACATGTTTGACTTGAAAAATCAACAGCATTTGGAAGGAAAGTAAAATAATTAAATGTATTGGTTTCATGGCAGCAGATTTCCGTATTTAACACATTAAACATCACTCGTGCAATAATAAGATCTGATAATGAAGCCAAACAACCCAACTAAAAAAACAACACAAATCATTCAGACTGAATCATTTAAAGAAGCAGAGCTTGTTTAACAAATCCTCTCCAACGATAAACTGAGTTCATTTATTTTTCATACTCAGACTCACTTCTCGGGACCTACAGTAAATTTCATCACTCAAATAAATAAATAAATAAATATAAAGATGAAACTGCATCCGATCAAATCACCTCCACGGAAACAAGCAGCACCTTTTAAAAGAATCCTCCACGTATCAAAGAGTGAAACGCCAACAGTCTGTGTGTGTGCCCGAGAAACACAGGTGGTGCTGATGAATGAATGAATGAATGAATGAATTAGATCAAATGTCATAATTCAGAAAACCAGTCATGTGACTGCAGTATGCTTGTGTGTGTGTGTAATAACAACAGATAAGAAAGACTCCGCCCACATAACCGTATTAATTAACCCATGAAGAAGAAGGAAATGACAAAGAACACATGGTTTCTGGGCTTTGAAGGGCACCGTAGTTTCCTGAAGTGACTTAGAAATGGGAGGAGCAAGTGGAGGAGAGTCTGCAGTCTCACCATTGGATGGCGCCAATTCTTAAACACTGGCCCTTTAAGCTTTTACTCAAATCTACATGTATATAAAGTGTGTGTATCATGTGTTTGTACCTGATGTGAAGAAATGATCCACTTTCAGTGAAGCCGTCTGTGCCTAAGTGTTGGGGGGGGGGCAGCTGGTCGGCCGCGCCGCAGCTCTGCACTGTCACTCTGCCACAGGCAACGCCCCCTTAAAATACCAATGGAGGAGAGAGGGCGGAGGCTCTATCCCTGCTACAGCACACAGAGTAAGTGTGACCTCTGCTGATGTCACCACGCTACTGCACAAAAAAGACTGTGTGTGTGTGTGTTTCTGACCTTGTCAGGACTTAGGTTTGAATTGTGCTTAGGTTAAGGTTAACCAGTTACGGTTAAGGTCAGGGCTAAGGTTTTTTCTAAATGAGTTGAAGTCAGTCTTAAAAGATCAGAATCATTTACTGTGAACTGTGATGATCAGCAATAAAATCATTAAAGTTTATAATAATGTGTATGAGGTGAGACAGTCAGGAACGTCAAAGAAACAAAAATAAAAACATTACTTGCAAATTGGGGACACGGGGGAGTAGTGGCTAGCACTGGTGCCTCACAGTGAAAAGGTCATCGGTTTGAATCCCTGTCCAGCTGACACTGGTCAGTTTAAGGACAAACCTGACAGACAACAGACACATGGTTAGTTCACAGCAAACTGTCACATGATCTAAACCAACAACAACAACGTCGTCTCACTGACATGATTTAAAAACGCTCAGCATCTCCACGTGCTGCTGCATGTATTTATCTGTGTGTGTGTGTGTGTGTGCTCTCAGACAGTGACCTGGGAGCAGAAAATCACTAACCACTCACAGAGTCTGGCAGGAATCTACGTTTGTGAGGTGAACAACGCTGTAGGAGCTGAACACTGCAGGATCAACCCGAGAGCAAACACACCTAAGAGAAAATCGAACAGCAACAGTCACAGTGTCACAATGTAACAGTTAGTCACAGTAACAGTGTAACATGTAACAGTAGGAAACTATACTGAAAGAGAAAGCAGTGAGTCACAGGTGATGAATATAATGTCTTTGTGCACGTTATGACCTGATACAGTAGCTCTTCTGTCCTCATCCTCTGTCCATAACTCACAGTTAAGATCTTTAGGTGAAATGAACAGTTATACATATATCACTATGTATACTATACTATATACACTATATATATGGGTTCTCTGCTCCTCATCATCATCCTGCTGGTCTTCATCGGGCTGCTCTTCTGGAACTGAGACACAGATTTGACTATGAGAAGGATTTCTCCAACGACATCCGGTATCAAACATGACATCACTGACACCGACACTGTCACTGATGTGATGCAGCTCTAACTGAAGCTTCTGTTGTTCAGCTGAGGTTGTTTTTAAACGTATCATTTACTGTAAGTTAGAATTAAAACATGACGACGTTCAGATAGAACAGAAGCTTCAGTTAAAGCTGCATCATCTCTGAAAACAGCCACATATTGTTTTGGGAAATGATCAATCATCTGTAGCAGATACACAGAGAAACACAGGTTTCTTTTTTATTAAAATCCTGCTTGACTTTAGTGTGAGAACTGAGACGAATCACAGTAAACACAGAGCTGCAGGCCATACAACAGAGTGTGTGAGTGAACTGAGAGGAACAACAGAGCGATGATGATTTCTGAATATGTGAGCTCCTACTTTTATGTGACTCATTATCTTTTCATCTGGCAACATGACAAATGTTGTTTAGGTTCAAACCACAGAGAAAGTGGAAGCACTTCCTGACGTTCCATAAAAAAAAAAAAGGAAATAACAAAAGAAGTCTGACTGACTTTAGGAAAATCTTATGTAGGACAAACATCATTACAATCCTGGAGAGAAACACCTGACTGACGTCTACGCTTTAATTTGGGTGCATTTACACTAAGTTCTGTCTTGTTGCATGGCAACACGCCTACGTCTGAGAGTCACAGCCTCAAAGACACGATTTCACTGGAACTAAAGTAAATGTATTCCTTCACCAGCAAAGAAAAAATGGAGAGAGTGCCAGAGCGGATGAGTTGTTCCGGTGTTTTCTTCCAGGGATGAGCAGATTCCTGCTGCTGCTCTGCAAACATACAGAAATACACAATGTAAAGAAGCTGCTGAGCTGAATGTTTGGCAGCCATGTTGACGAGGGAAGACGGCAGTGTGCTCTTGTCAGGGTTGTTCCTGCACAGAACACAAAAGTGCAGTGTCTCAGTGACAGTTGGCAGCAGGAAGAGCCGCCACACGGTTTCACTTCACTGTGGTTTTACATGCCGATTTAAACAAGAACAGCGTTTCATTCAGTTCTAAAGACAATCTCACTATTGATTACATTTATTTTTAAACCTTTTCATGGACGTGGAGAGGGAGACCACGCTCTCCATTGGTCTCAGTTGCCTCGACGGACGATAACATAATGGTGTATGTATGGAACAGTGAGGATCTTGTCAAATGAATTCAACACATTTTTTCATGGAAAAACATTTTTTTAATTTTTAATTAAACCTTTTTTTGAATCTCAAAATGCCTCAAAGGGTTTTTACTGAGGGCTACAGAACTCTGTCAAACTGTCACTGTCATTACAAATGTAGTGCACATGTTTTCAAAAATGGAACTTAGCATCTCAAATGAAAAATGATCCAGCACTTATTTACAATTGTAAAAAAGCTTGAGGAGAGTACATTTGAATAGTGCAAAGTTATCAAAATGGAAGTTAGGATGACGCTCTCACTCATTTACTCATGTAAATAAAACAAAACATTGAAATAAAATTGAATTTAGGCCTACTACTGCCCTAAGGCTACATGACTGAGAAGAAGCCCTGCCATCATGCAGCAGCAATGTGGCCTCAACACATGCTGAGGCCACATTGCCATCTAGTGGTCAAATATAGGCAGGCATGGACTGGCCTACTTTTTACTTTTTAATTGAGACACGAAACGCGGACCATTGGTTGAATTTCTTAAAGGACGTTGAGCTCGTCCAATGAAAGCTCTCCATCATCATCATCAAGTGCAGAAGCAGTCCTATCGAGTGCACAGGGGGCTGTCAGAGTGACACATGTGCAAGTACGAGGAGGAGGAGGAGGAGGAGGAGGAGGAGGAGGAGACCCAGCAAGGACAGATTGAGGAGGTTTGATTGAGTAAACTTGGTGTCCAACTTACAGAGTTATTTTAGCTTGTGGTAAAGTAATAGTTTGCTGTTGTTACAGCTTACAGTTATTATTATGTAATATTAGTGAAATGGGTGATTAATCATTGTTAGGTAACCAGTGGGGCTGCAACGATTATTCATTTAATCGATTGTTAATCAAAACTAAATTAATCGTCAACTATTTTGATAATTGATTCATTGGATTTAGATGTGTGTTTTTTTAACAATTAATACAAGCTTCTTAAATGTGAATATTTTCTGGTTTCTTTGCTCCATTTGACAAAAAATTCATTAAAACTGAAAAGACATTTGAGAACGTCATGATTTGCAGGTTTGTTAAACACTGATGGACATTTTAACTACATTTTATGCACAAAAGAATACTCGATTAATCGATTCTAAAAAGAATCGTTAGGTGCAGCCCTAGTAACCAGAGAAATAACACTAGCTCTCTTCCATGTAGGCCACTGTGCTTTATTAAAATATATTTATTCAAATATTTAAAAAATGCCAGGTCCATTTCTTGGTCCCAGTCCAGCCCTGAATACAGGTGCTGCTGCAAAATAAGCGTTTCTTCAAGAACATTCAATGATTTTATGAGGTTAGGTTCATGTGTGCTGTTATTTCAGTATTTAAGTATATTTTATACACATTGACGAAAAACAATAAAAAAGAAAATGATTTTAAACAAGACCGCAACAACAGTATGTGTGTGTTTGCAGCAATTTACTGTTGCTGTGTAGATCAGACTGACCCTGACACTGTTAAAGGTCTAAAGCTTTGTTCATGATACTGTGCTCTCTGTAGCCACGGAGAGTCTCTCCATCGTCACACACCCTGTCGGAGAGCCTCTCTGTAGCCCGACGTCGAGGCAACTGAGACCAATGGAGAGCGTGGTACTGTCATTGGTCAGTTAATGACTCATTCCTGCAGCCCCTAGTGTTCAGGTGGTGAATTGCAATACCATACTGAAAAGTGCAAGGCACTAGTCCGTCAAAGGGTCTGTATGGTCACAGAGTTGGATACACAAAGTACTGTAACGGAACTCTAAGAGTGACATATAAATCCACGTTGACTCTTAATTGCTCCTTTAGGCCTCCTGTGGAGGGGTATCTATAAGGTGGGATATTTAAGCATCTGCTGCAAGATGCAATATTAAGGCTAAGTGTGACACTTTCTCTCCAGAAAGTGAAAATAAAATAAAGTGATACCTCAGTTATTACATTATCAAAGGATTTTCTTTTTTTAATTCAAGGCCAATAACGTAATAAGTTATTAAGTTACTTTATCGGTTGCTACAGGGTCAAATATAACAAAGTCAGAAACAACAGTTGCAGCTAATACTGTTGTAGTTTGAGCTGAATCTTTTGATTTCACAGAGGAAAACGTTGTTGCTCGTGTTGAGGATATTTGATGCACATGTGCTGGTTCATCATCACCAGCTTCTCTGGCTGTGGAAAACTGGCTCCACTGAGTTTATGAGTGAATAAATAAATAAACCTCAGAACAATTCAGAACAGAAGACACACTCTAAAGAAACAGTAAAAGAAAATTGTCTTGACATTTATGTGTGAATTATGTTTTTAATGTGTTTTTGTAATCTCCCTCGCTGTTTTCTTCTACATTATTTATTGCTTTGTGCGTCTTTGTGTCCAGTAACTATTATAACAGAGAAAATGTTTGTGTACTCACTCGTCCGTTGGCCTCTCCCTTCCACCAGCCCAGGTCTCCTCCGATCTCGCTGTAGATCTTCACGACGTCGCCCTCTCGCAGCGACAGCTCCCTCATGTCTCCAGCTGCAAAGTTTTATCTGGCCACCGCTGTGCTGAGCACGCGAGGGGTGAAGACTGAAGACTCCTTAAAGACTGAGTCTGACTGACTGAGTCTGACTGACTGAGTCTGACTGAAGACTGAAGACTCCTTAAAGACTGAGTCTGACTGACTGAGTCTGACTGAAGACTGAAGACTCCTTAAAGACTGAGTCTGAGTGACTGAGTCTGACTGAAGACCGAAGACTCCTTAAAGACTGAGTCTGACTGAAGAGTCCTTTAACGTCTGCATTAAAATAACTGATCATGAAGTATTATGATGCATTTACACGAGTGCTGTCAAATGATTCAAATATTTAATCATGATTAATCGCATGAATGTCATTAATGTCAATGGCATTAATGTTGTAGTTAACTCGTGATTAATCGCATTAATGTCATAGTTAACTCGCGATTAATCGCATTAATGTCATAGTTAACTCACGATTAATCGCATTAATGTCATAGTTAACTCACGATTAATCGCATTAATTTCATAGTTCACTCGTGATTAATCGCTTTAATGTCACAGTTAACTCGCGCTTAATCGCATTAATGTCATAGTTAACTCACGATTAATTGCATTAATGTCATAGTTCACTCGTGATTAATCGCTTTAATGTCACAGTTCACTCGTGATTAATCGCTTTAATGTCACAGTTCACTCGTGATTAATCGCTTTAATGTCACAGTTCACTCGTGATTAATCGCTTTAATGTCACAGTTCACTCGTGATTAATCGCTTTAATGTCGTAGATGGATAGATCGATATCATAATGACACTTTTTACAAAGCAGAATAAATGAGTGCCTGTAACATACAATAATATGATTACAGAAAGTGCTCTTAGTTTGACTAAAGTTAAATAAACGTTCGGGACATGGCTGGGGAAGAGAAAAAGGTCAAAACGAACATTAAAGTGATAATTAGTGTTGAGGAATGAACAGGGGAAGCATTGTTAGTTTCATGTTCAGCTCGGTCACAATCCAGCGCGCGCAGAAAGAACAAGACGTTTCATTAAGGGAAAGAAAAGGAGTTTCCTTTCTTGATATAATGAGCGGCTGTCATTCTGAGAGGAAGTGATTCTGAGAGGTCAACAGCACGCAGTCTTATTCTGAAAGAACAGGAAGGAGAGGGAGGGACTAAATAAAAGCAGCAAGAAAAAACACTACCTGACCAGAAGGGAGCGGAGCTCGGAGAAGAAGACAAGTTGAGGACTTGTGGACTGAGGAAGGAGAAGTTGTAGGAGGCACAGGAGGCGACGGAGTTTCATGTCACTGGAAGACGAGGAGACATAGAAGGAGACAGAAAAGGACATGAAGTTAGAGCAAGGTTTTTGAAGCACATGCATGCAGAAGAAGAAGAGGGTGAGGTTCAGTCTGCAGCAGAAGACATTAAACAAATCTGTAATAACATCTGTCTGTTCATCACATATCTGTCCAACAGTTCACTCTGCAGCTTTCAAACTCAGCAGGTGACTCGGTCAGCGCGAGCGCTAGTGTGCGAGGTCAGTCTCTCTGAGAGTCAACACAACACAGAAGCAACTTTCTTTTTGATCTCTTTTTCCACAGCAAAGAAAAAAGAACGCTAATCTTGCGATAAAAAAAATCCGGGGACATCAGGAGACATCAGGAGACATGTGAGACAACAGGAGACAACATGAGGTTCTAAAGTCAAATGTTCTCCTGTGACAAAGTGAGTGAAAACACTGACTTGATGCTGACAGTGAATGTCTCGGCCTCGGCCGTCCTCTCTCTGATCAGGGACGCTGTCTCCGTCCCGCTGCTGTGGGACTTCACGCAGGTTGTCGCTTCATGTTTGCAGCAAACCTGCAGCAGCACAGTCGGAGCACTGACCTTCAATAACATTCATGTAACATCACATTCATGTAGTCATTCATCTTCACGTCACACTGGTGTTCAGGCTCAGTTTGCCTTTAATCTGAATTACAGCACAGAGTTAATATTAGCAGAGTCATGTATAAAAAAAGAGTAAACTGGTTTGTCCTCAAAACAAAAAGACAGATTATTTACTGTTGTTTCTGTATTTAATGACAAACCCTTGGAAATAAGTAATGAGTACACACCCTTTCCTCAGATCATGGGTGTTAATCACTGAAACAATACAACATACATTTCAGTACAACATCACAATATGTATCATGTCCCATATTAAACATAAACATTATGTATTTTCAACTCTGAATGGAAAGATAAATAAAATATAGTAAAGCTCAGTAAATGAAAGTGGCTCATTTGAGATAAACAAATGAAATAATGCAAAAATGGACTTTGTTTCCCCAAATTAAATACAGCAGCTTTAAACCATCCAATGCTAACACTCCCGCTCACTGAGTAAATCCATCCTTTAAGTACGATGTATTATTATTATTATTATTATTATTATTATTACAGTAAATACACAAAGGCCTAACATTACACACAACAGTGCAGCTAGCATCGCAACAGGTTAGCTCATGTCGTCGTCAGGTAATTCACTTCATTACGTCACAGAACACGGACGTACTGCGTTACAAATAGTCTCGTGAGCACGTCTTCAAATTAAACTAACACTGAAGTAAACAACAACTGTCATTATGAGCGACTCAAACCTGAAAAGCGGAGTAATGAGTAAAAGACGCACGGACACACTTTCCTCAGATCACGAAGTGCAGCGTAACGTAGCTCAACAGCGCTACGCTTCCCCTACTGTTCACCTCGGGTAATTACAACTACTTTTAATACTGCTGGGATTAAAATGGCATTTTAATAAGACAGTAAACATGATTCACTCTAAACTATTACATAAAATGAAGATGACATCTATTATAATATGGAAAATAGATTAAATGTTGATTATTCAGTCTGCTGGTAATACAGATTATTCAGTTTATACAGAGAGTTTTACACATGAGCTGGGGAAGAAGCCGCTCTTCTGTGTTTGTATCAGTCTCCCCTGAAAGAAAAAGGCGAGAGAGAAAGTTTAATTATCTTTATTTAACACAAACAACACAAGATTATTACAAGATTACTTCAGTCTGTCTCTCTGTAGACTTCAGTCTGTCTCGTGTCTCTTCTTGAAGAGCAGAGGAATGTCTCTCGGGTTCCTGGAGTTAATCTGACGTTAATCTGAATAGACGCAGCTCAGACATAAATAAAAACACCTTCAGATTTAATCAGTTTTGTTTTCTCGTCTCTGCAGAGGCCTAAAAACTTCCAGTGACGTGAAACCAGTTTTTATTTGCTAGGCTTCTTGACTCACCTTCAAAGTAAATACCTGAGATTAAAACACACCTGAGTCTGAGTGAGACGTCAGACGTGAGACATGCAACAGCAGCAGCAGAAAGGTTAGTTTCCCAGAAAAGGAGGGACGAGGACACCGTTGCATAACGGTGTGTGTAAAACACAGCATGTGACTGTGTGTCCTGCACAGGAAAGACGTCCATATATGGTCCAGACAGGTGTGAGACGTGAGACTGAAGTCATTTACAGCTGTGCCGGGACACGACTGGACGGAGCTGCAGAGACACAGACGACGTCTGACACAGACAGAGGGGCGGACGCAGTGTGTGAGACAGACAGAGAAAAGGACACAGAGAGGGACAAAGGACACTGAGGAAACAATGCTGCAGTGGAGGCGAGAGACAGACGGTGAGGGACGGTGTAACAGGGCAGTGATCGTGTCTGTGGGACGCTTTCACCCCGGGGTCGACCTCTGCAAGAGACCAGGGGCTGAAAAAGACGCCAAGAGACTCCACCGCACCCTGAGCAAACTGGGCTTCAGGGTGGACGTCCACAGTGACCTGAGCGGAGAGGACATCTACCAGCTGTTTGACAGAGGTGACACACACATTTACAAACACGTCTCCAGTCACAAAAAATGTCACAGAAAATATTTGTTTTAAAAACAGACTTTAAGTCTGCGAACATAGAAGTGTTAGCCCTGAGAATACAGGTTTTTAACCCTGATTTTAACAACCAGGGTTAAAATCACTGATTTTCTCTATGAGGTTTGGTGTGGGAGACACAGAGAGAGAGAGAGACACACACACACAAACACACACACACACACACCAAACACACACACACACACACCAAACACACACACACAGACACACACGCACACACACACACACACACAGACACGCACACACACACACCAAACACACACGCACAGACACGCACACACACACACACACACACACACACACACACCAAACACACACGCACAGACACGCACACACACACGCACACACACACACACACAGACACACACACACACACACACGCACACACACGCACACACACGCACACACACACGCACACACACAGACAGACACACAGACACACGCACACACACAGACACACACACACGCACAGACACACACACACAGACACACACGCACACAGACACACACAGACACGCACACACACACACACACAGACAGACACACAGACAGACAGACAGGGGCCGACTCCACTGGTCACATTGTATCATTATCACATGACAGATTTTCTCAGCAGGAAACTGAAGTTTAAAAATCACTCACTCTGTCACAACAAACCTCACAGAGAAAATCAGTGATTTTAGCTGCAGGGACACAGGAGCTGCTGCTCCTCTGCTGCCTCGTGTGGTCACTTTGTGTCACTGAGGTCAATCTGAACAAAGTAGTACTTTAAAGTACTTTAAATGTTGAAATGACAAAATCAGACATTAGAACTCAGTGATGGAGGCAGCAGTGTGTGTGTGTGTCTGTGTGTGTGTGTGTGTGATGTTGAAATCACTGATTTTCTCTGTGAGGTTTGGTGTGGGAGAGAAACCCGATATTTCTGATGTTTTTGTGGGGGCTCAGTCGGTGTCGGCTCCCAAAGTTCTGTGAAACGCTCCTGCTGACACTGTGTATGTGTGTGTGTGTGTGTGTGCAGAGAGCAGGCGTCCAGTGAAGGACTGTTTCCTGTCCGTCTTGTCGTCTCACGGTGAGGACGGCTGCGTGTTTGGAGCTGACGGTGAGCCAGTGTGGCTCTCCAGAGTCTTCTCCTGTTTCAACAACCAGCTCATGGAGAAGCAGGCCAAACTCTTCCTCATACAGGTGAGGAGGAGGAGGGGGTGTGGCCTCTTACACAACACACATCATTTATCTCAGGTGTCTCACTGAGGACTTTGTCTCTGCAGGCGTGTCGAGGACACGAGCTGGACAACGGCGTGGAGGTGGATTCAGTGAGTGACGCACACTCAAACAACTTCTCTACACAACTTCATGTTCCTGTGGATACAACTGTGATGTACGCAACTACTGCAGGTGACTACACACACACACACACACACACACACACACACACACAAGAATTGTATGTGACAGAAAAGTTCAAATATTGGTGAACACTGTGTCTAATGTCCTCGTCTGTCTCTCTGTCTGTCTGTCTGTGTGTGTGTCTGTGTGTGTGTGTGTGTCGTCAGGTCACGGGGCCTTCATGCACCCTCTGGGTTCCGTGTTCCTGCAGACGTTCTGCTCTCTGCTGGAGAGCGAGGGGAACCGTGAGCTGGAGCTGCTGCGCCTGCTGACCCGCCTGTCCCACCGCGTGGCCTACACCTTCCAGGCCAAAGGTCACATCCTGGGCGGGAAGAAGGCCATGCCGTGCCTGGTGACCCGGCTGACCCGGGACGTCTTCCCGTTCGCCGACCCACAGAAGAAAGACGCCGAGGGGGCGGGGCTTAGGGCCACGTCACTGGTCGACTCTGACAAAGGCAGGAAGAGAAGTCCGTCCATCAGTTAGTGGGCGTGTCTGTGACTGTGAGGGGAGAGGCGTGATGATGATGGTGTGTGAGTGTGTGTGTGAGTGTGTGTGTGTGTGTCCAGTCCCTGTGCTGTAAATGATAGTTAAGGTAAAGTTAAGGTTAGATCAGCAGTAGTTATAGTTAAGGTTAGATCAGTAATAGTTATAGTTAAGGTTAGATCAGTAGTTAAGGTTAGATCAGTAGTTAAGGTTAGATCAGCAGTAGTTATAGTTAAGGTTAGATCAGTAGTTATAGTTAAGGTTAGATCAGCAGTAGTTATAGTTAAGGTTAGGTTAGATCAGTAGTTATAGTTAAGGTTAGATCAGTAGTTATAATTAAGGTTAGATCAGCAGTCGTTATAGTTAAGGTTAGATCAGCAGTAGTTATAGTTAAGGTTAGATCAGTAATAGTTATAGTTAAGGTTAAAGTAAATTTGCAGGAAATTAATGCAAGTAAATGAAATGTCCTCTGAAGTCATGGAAGACCAGACTGTGTGTGTGTGTGTGTGTGTGTGTGTGTGTGTGTGTGTGTGTGTGTGTGTGTGTGTGTGTGTGTAATTGTATTTATGTCTCTGTGAGGACATTCTGTCTGGTCCCCACAACCTTAAAGGGCTTTTTTAGGGTTAAGACCTGGTTTCAGGGTTCTCCATTATCACGCACCACAGATGGAGAACTGAGGGGTTAAAGGTCAGGATAAGGGGCTAAGAATTTTTAATTATTTGCTTAATTCATTATTTATTTTATATACTATTTATTACAACAGCATTGTTTAATTTTGTTTTCCAAAACAAACACATGTTGATTTTTTGTAATAGAATTACATTTTTTCAGAATAAAAGTTCTGAATTCTGTATGAAATTGTCTTTTTTTTAATTATTTAAAATCCACTTTGCTCCACTAATGAAAATTTAGTGTTTGTCCAGTTTAATGCTTTTATTGCAGTGAAGTCGTTAAAAACCACAAATAGGTCACGTCCTGTTCATCTGTGCACAATCATCACGAAACTCTGCAGACTGCACCTTTAACACAAAAGTGAAAGGAAAACTGTTTGATCACAAACCTGCTGACTCGTGGTCACAAACCTGCTGACTCGTGGTCGCCACATCTTACCAGACTGATAAGATCGTGAGGTTCATGGGTCCAGGCTGATAAACGCCCGCACTTCCTGCTTCCTGCCAGCAGAGGGCGACAGATAAAATCACGTGTTTGTGTTAGTGCAGCTGTGGAATGTGCAGATGATGTGATACACGTGTGTAATCTAACTATTTTGAACCTTTTCTTTCAGATTTCAGTTCTGGAAATGTATTTAAATGTGTGTATTTTTAAATTATGAATGACTTTGGACAAGAATTTAAAAAAGAAAAAAGTTAAAATGATAGTGAAACTTGTGTTTAATCACAAATGTATTTATATCCTTCATATGTTAATTGTTGAGTGGGTTAAAAATGGTTATTATTTTATATTCTCTGCGTATTTTTTACGCAAATAATTATTGCTCAAATTAAATAATGAGTTCAAGCTGTTTTTCCCACAATCAAATAACCAAAAATATCACCAGGAGACGCTGAAAACATCCAGGTTTACTGTTATATTAAAGATAAATGATGAGGTTTAATCACATTAATCTGCCATTGAGTGAAATTCAGATGATCTCAGCAGCAACATGTTGAAAGAGATGAATAAGAATAGAAATAAGAACAAAATGAGATAAAACTATTGAAGAATTGTACTATACAAACAATATAAGGATGATGAGCTCATAAAATTGCGATTCATTTTGACAGATTTTATGATAATTTTAATTTTCACACGTTACTTTGATCAAAACATAATGATTTAACATTTATTTCAAGTCTGTCAACAATCAAAACATATTGTCATTTCCTTTTCCCCTTAATCACATAATTCAGTTTGGTTATTACAATTTTTACATACATACGGTGTAATGTGACATAACAGATGCGACGTGTTTAAATGTACATGTAAATACAAGATATTGAAATGAATGAATGAGTGAGTGAGTGAAAATCAAATTAAATAATGAGCTTAAAGTTGCGTTTGTATTTCAGAATTCTTTATTAATGTATTAAAACTAAACGATAGAATTATAAATTTCATTTCTATTAAAGAATTGGGGTCATTTTTATTGGATATTTAGCCTTTCTGAAGCTTTAACCCTTGTTGTTGTGGAAAAGTAGAAGTCATTTCACCCTGATTATGTGACGATTTTCGCTTTTATTTTGAAAGATGCTTTTATTGTGAAAAGCTGAAACATCAAACAGGAAGTACAGTGCGTTCATTGCCACCTGTTCTCCTGACATTGACGCGGTCGCTGGACTATTGCGTGGACCTGACGGCAGAATCCACCGGGAGGCTCGGTCGTTTTCAAACCTCCGTCACGGATCCACATCCGCCACCGCTTTTATTTTCATCTTTTCATTTTGGTTCTTGTTGTTTTTCTTCCTCCGGGTTGAAAAAACGGAGACATTCTGGAAGCAGGCGGAGAACCGCGGGAGACTGCGGGGCATGGCTGCTTCATGAGCCCGGGCAGGTGCGAGGAGATGACGGCGGAGCCACCGGCGGGAACCGGCCGGGTGGTTCTGGTCAAGAAGATCATCTTGAAGGACGGAGCCACGGTGGGTGACGACGACGACCACCACCCGCCATTTTAGCCACAGTTTTCACCTTCAGCAACATTTTCTCACGTTTTTCCCTGAGTTTAAACGCACATTCTGTCATTAACGTCATTATTTATTTATGAATAAATAAATAAACGTCTTTTCATCCGACTATGACATAACAGCGGTTTAAAAACACATTCAAGCTGTTTTTCCCACAATCAAATAGCCAAAAATATCACCAGAAGACGCTGAAAACATCCAGGTTTACTGTTATATTAAAGATAAATGATGAGGTTTAATCACATTAATCTGCCATAGAGTGAAATTCAGATGATCTCAGCAGCAACATGTTGAAAGAGATGAAGAAGAATAGAAATAAGAACAAAATGAGATCAAACTATTGAAGATTGTACTATACAAACAATATAAGGATGATGAGCTCATACAATTGCGATTCATTTTGACAGATATTGAAATCATTTTAATTTTCACACGTTACTTTGATCAAAACATAATGATTTAACATTTATTTCAAATCTGTCAACAAACAAAACATATTGTCATCTTCTTTTCCCCTTAATCACATAATTCAGTTTGGTTATTACAATTTTGACGATTTTTGCGATGAATTGTGTCACATACGCTGTAATGTGACGTAACAGACGCGACGTGTTTAAATGTACATGAAATGAATGAATGAGTGAGTGAGTGATGTTGTGTTTGTGCTGTAACGGAGTCTCAGCTCTGATGCTGATGTTGGGGAGGATGGAGCCATTATCTCTTACGTAACACACACACACACACACACAGCCTCCATCCCTCTGTCAGCCTCCATTTTAATATCCTGCTCAGATATAAAAACACTTTTTTCACCGACAACAGCCTCGTTTCTCTGTGATTTCACCACAGAAATCCAACAAATAAGCAGTAAAAGTGTCATAATCAGCCTGAAGTCCAAAAATAAGTCTTTATTATGTTTAAAAACACAGTCTGATTCCACTGTTTCATCACTGTAAACTGAACAATGCAATGTGTAATTATTATCACACAAATAACTGGATTACAGATCAATTAGTGAAGGAAAATAATATGTGTGTGTGTGTGTGTAGCACATGTTTACCTTATTTTCAAAGAGTGTTTTAAAAGGAAATACATTTATGTTTGTTTTCATCCTCTGCTGTTAAGAATGTCATTATATTGCTCTCTTTTTGTCATAGAATATATTTAAAATGGAATATTATTGCTATACTGTGAGAACAAACTGAGACAAATAAGTCTATTTTTAAATTGAAGTGATCATAAGCTGTTAGAACAGTGAAACAGTTTCTTTTACACATTTCAAACACCATATCTGCTCCAGTTCACTAAGAACAACTTTTCCTCCTATCAAGTGTACAAATGACATTTTTCAAACTTTTCTCTGCAGAGATTTGTTACAAATGAAATAAATACTGTACTTAATCACAAAATATCAATATCTATATATATAAAACAAGAAAACACTTATATTTAAAGAAAATATTAAAAAAAACACACAAACAAGTTGTGTGTCATACTGGCTCGAAAGCCACAGAGTAAATATATTATTAAAAATTAAATAAAAATGGACAAATAATTTGGTTTGTGGACAAAAACAAAGACATTTGAGAAACGTCATCATTCCCACGTTTGACAAACACTCATCAGTATGCTGTTGTAATAAATAGTATATAAAATAAAATATGAATTAAGCAAATAATCTAACTCTTCATTGGAAAAATAAGCCACTAGTTAAAAATTCTTAGCCCCTTATCCAGACCTTTAACCCCTCAGTTCTCAAACTGTGGTGCGTGTTACGTGATAATGGAGAACCCTGAAACCAGTGCCGTTTCTCAATACTCAAGTAAGCAAGTATGTACTTGCTTACTTGGGAAGTATATACTTGAGAAGTACGCTGGGAGTATATACTCGCCAAGTACGGGAGTACACAAGTATGTGGTTGTTTCTCAATACTCAAGTATGCAAGTATGTATGTATTGTTCTGCTGTTTGAATGGTGGCTGGCGCCAAGTGCTGCAGCCTCATCAGCGCCACCTACAGTGTTGATAAATGAACATATGAAATACTTATGTATGTATGAAATATATGTACGTGTACAAATATATACTACTCTACATACTATACTATACATATCGAATATTTACATATTATATTTAAATATAAATCTCGACTTTAAAATAAATCTAAAATTCAAAGTTAAAATAAATAAAACATTAACAATATACAAACCTTCAAACTGTCAGGTCAAAACGTTTCCATTAAAAACAAAATAACACGTCAACAACAAATCTATGGATCACACCGAGCATCTAATGACAGCGACGTCTGAGCCAGCGGATCATTTCATCAGGACAGGCCGAGGTAACGCTGCTCTGTGCCGGGCACAGTGAGCGCCGAGCGCCCGCAGAGGCGGAGCTGATCACCTCCGACAAACGTCGCTGCCAAACTATAAATACGTCATATCTTCATACACAAACCACATGTTTGAATTCTAAATGACTCATTTCTCGCCTCAAATGATGTTAAAACTTTGTTCCGGGACACAGAAAAATATTTATTTCAGATTTATATTTCTATTATCTGCTGCTATGCTCCGCCGAAATGTATTCTGGGATACATGGCCATCGCAAGTACGCTTAAGTCACCTCCGATGCATACTTGGTAAAAATGGGCGGAGCGAGAACATTTCCGGGTTTGAGAACCGTCCTCGCTGTTCGCTTACTTGAGAATTGGAACAGCACTTGGACTGAGGCTGATGACGTTTTCACAAGTACGGGAGTACGCAAGTACGCTCAAGTACGCTCAAGTACGCACAAGTATGGATATTGAGAAACGGCATTCATTTCGTGCAAATTTACTTTAACCTTAACTATAACTATTACTGATCTAACCCTAACTATTACTGATCTAACCTTAACTTTAACTACTGCTGATCTAACCTAAACTATAACTACTACTGATCTAACCTTAACTATAACTACTGATCTAACCTAACCTTAACTATAACTACTGCTGATCTAACCTTAACTATAAATACTGATCTAACCTTAACTATAACTACTGATCTAACCTAACCTTAACTATAACTACTGCTGATCTAACCTTAACTATAACTACTACTGATCTAACCCTAACTATAACTACTGCTGATCTAACCTTAACTATAACTACTGATCTAACCTTAACGATAACTACTACTGATCTAACCTTAACTATAACTACTGCTGATCTAACCTAAACTATAACTACTGCTGATCTAACCTTAACTATAACTACTGCTGATCTAACCTTAACTATAACTACTGATCTAACCTTAACGATAACTACTACTGATCTAACCTTAACTATAACTACTGATCTAACCTTAACTATAACTACTGATCTAACCTTAACTATAACTACTGCTGATCTAACCTTAACTATAACTACTGATCTAACCTTGACTATAACTACTGATCTAACCTTAACTATAACTACAGTACCACTGATCAGTGTTGTTATGTTCACCTGCAGCAGGGTGTCGGCAGACCCAGTGTCTATCACGCCGTCGTCGTCATCTTCCTCGAGTTCTTCGCCTGGGGTTTACTCACCACGCCGATGCTCACTGTGAGTAACCCTGTCTGTTCTGTCTATACTGTCTGTCTGTTCTGTCTATACTGTCTGTCTGTCTGTCTGTCTGTCTATACTGACTGTCTGTTCTGTCTATACTGTCTGTCTATACTGACTGTCTGTCTGTCTGTCTGTTCTGTCTATACTGTCTGTCTGTCTGTCTGTTCTGTCTATACTGTCTGTTCTTTCTATACTGTCTGTCTGTCTGTGTGTTCTTTCTATACTGTCTGTCTGTTCTGTCTATACTGTCTGTCTGTCTATCTATACTGTCTCTCTGTCTATACTGTCTGTCTGTCTGTCTATCTATACTGTCTCTCTGTCTATTCTGTCTGTCTGTCTGTCTATACTGTCTCTCTGTCTGTTCTGTCTATACTGTCTGTCTGTCTAAACTGTCTGTCTGGACAGTATCTGGTATCTGGTTATTATATCTACAGTAAGTATGATGACATCATGATGTCGTATGAGTGACAGCTGCTGCTGCTGCTGATAATCATCATATTTATTATATTTGTGAGACACAAAATCACAAAAGTCACTTCTTTAACTTTATTTCTAATCAATACGACAATAACAATAACAAGTTCATTTAAAGAAATAAAGCAGGTTTTATCTGAAATGAAAGGTAAAGATCATGTAGCGCACATGATCCCTCTCTTATATCCACATATAATAAGACACATCACCCAGACTTACAGAAATATTGATTAGATTTATAGAATTATAGATTATATATATATATATAGATATAGAATGACACCTGAGCGCTATAATCAATAGTTTATCCTTTTCTCGTAGGTTTTACACGAGACGTTCCCTCAGCACACCTTCCTGATGAACGGACTCATTCAGGGCGTGAAGGTGAGAACGTTGCCGTCACTGTGGGATCCACACGCTCTGCGTTCATGTTTGTAAACATTGACCCGGGTCACTTCCTGTCCAGGGTCTGCTGTCGTTCATGTCCGCCCCTCTGATCGGAGCGCTGTCAGACGTGTGGGGGCGGCGCTCCTTCCTGCTGCTCACCGTCTTCTTCACCTGCGCTCCCATCCCTCTGATGAGGCTCAGCCCCTGGTAGGTGGTTGGCGGGGCGGGGCGGGGCTGCAGATCATAATGTTTGACTTTATTTAAAATCATTTTACAGGTGGTACTTTGCCATGATCTCCATGTCCGGAGCATTCTCCGTCACCTTCTCCGTCATCTTCGCCTACGTCGCTGACGTGACGACGGAGAGAGAGCGGAGCACGGCGTACGGACTGGTGAGACGCCGCCATGTTTGATGTGTACAAACATCCACAGCTGTCGTTTCATTTAAGTTTCTGTGACACTTTATCACAATATACGTCTTTATATCATTTAATTTATATATATATATATATATATATATATATATATATGTGTGTATCAGGATATAAATGTAATCAATATTACTGCAAGTCTGTAAGATCGTATAAATAATCTGTGTACGAGTTTATATCCTGGAGTTAACTCAAAACCTGCAAAACCTCCTCATCATCATCACAATGACATCATCATCATCACAGTGACATCATCGTCATCATCACAGTGACATCATCGTATCAAACATCAGGACAGATGTGCACAGTGAAACCTGAACATCTTCATCTTAATCTGAGAATAAACAAGAAATATAATCTGTTTCAACATTTTACAGAGATTAGATAACTTCACTACAAATGTACGGACTATAGAAGATTATAAAGAAAATAGAATAGACTTTATACGTTCTAGAAGAATTTAAATCCCAAAACATCAAAGTACACGACGTAAGAACATTTAATCCTCCTCCTCTCTCCTTCATCAGGTGTCGGCGACGTTTGCGGCGAGCCTGGTGACGAGTCCAGCGATCGGAGCGTACGTGTCGGCGTGGTACGGAGATAATCTGGTGGTCGTGTTAGCGACGCTGATCTCTGTGGCCGACATCTGCTTCATCATGCTCGCCATGCCGGAGTCTCTGCCTGACAAGATGAGGCTCAACACGTGGGGAGCGCCCATATCCTGGGAGCAGGCCGACCCCTTCACTGTCAGTAACACACACACACACACACACACTGTAACTATCTAATAACTAAATACTGATTTCAAACAACTAATGAATGAATGAATGAATGGAGTGATGAAATAAAGGGCAGATGAATGGATGATGACAATAATGTGTGTCTCCTTCAGTCTCTGAGAAAAGTGGGTCAGGACTCGACCGTCCTCCTCATCTGTATCACTGTGTTCCTGTCCTACCTGCCGGAGGCGGGACAGTACTCCAGCTTCTTCCTCTACCTGAGACAGGTTTGTGGCACGCACGCACACACACGCACACACACACACACACACACACACACACACACACACACACCATCTAACTTCTCTGTTTGACACCAGGTCATAAATTTCTCCTCCACAACCATCGCTGTGTTTATCGGAGTGGTGGGAATTCTGTCCATCATAGCACAGGTAACACACACACACACACACACACACACACACACACACACACACACAGCGTACAGAGTGTTGTTAAAGCCACACACACACAGACACACACACACACACACTGAACCATGTCTGTCTGTCCGTCTGTCCTCAGACTCTCTTCCTCACTCTCCTGATGAGAACTCTGGGGAATAAGAACACAGTTCTGTTGGGTCTGGGTTTCCAGATCCTTCAGTTGGCCTGGTACGGCTTTGGATCAGAGCCATGGTGAGGACATGAATATGACGAGTTAATGTGTTCACGATGACTTCATTGTGTAAAAATCTGCTTTAAACTCTGAGAATGTCTTTAAAACACTTTACATTTAGGTCACAAACAGAAACACTGATGTGATGAATGACTCTGTGTGTGTGTGTGTGTACAGGATGATGTGGGCAGCTGGTGCAGTAGCAGCGATGTCCTCCATCACCTTTCCTGCTGTTTCTGCT